>NC_057755.1:10012463-10013624 GCF_004010195.1 Chiloscyllium plagiosum | reverse complement strand
ACTCGGGGATTCCCTATCTCTCTCACACACACTCTGGGATTCCCTTCCTCTCACACAAACTCGTGGATTCCCTCTCTTTGCAGACACACTCGGGGACTCTCTGGGATTCCCTATCTCTCACACAATCTCAGGGATACTCTGGGATTCCCTATCTCTCACACACACTCGTGGATTCCCTATCTCTCTCACACACACTCGGCGATTCCCTATCTCTCACACACACTCGGGGACTGTCTGGGATTCCCAATCTCTTACACATACTCGGGAACTCTCTGGAATTCCCTATCTCTCACACACACTCGGCGACTCTCTGGGATTCTATCACACACTCTCGGCGACT
The DNA here is from genome assembly GCF_004010195.1 of Chiloscyllium plagiosum. Classification (NCBI taxonomy): domain Eukaryota; kingdom Metazoa; phylum Chordata; class Chondrichthyes; order Orectolobiformes; family Hemiscylliidae; genus Chiloscyllium; species Chiloscyllium plagiosum. The sequence continues at coordinate 10,013,284 of NC_057755.1, read as the reverse complement.
CTCTGGGATTCCCTATCTCTCACACACACTCGGGGACGCTCTGGGATCCCTATCTCTCACACACACTCGGGGAGACTCTGGGATTCCCAATCTCTCACACACACTCGGGGACTCTCTGGGATTCCCAATCTCTCACACACACTCGGGGACAGTCTGGGATTCTGTATCTCACACACACTCGGGGACTCTCTGGGATTTTATCACATACGCCGGGACTCTCTGGGATACCCTATTTCTCACACACACTCTGGGATTCCCTATCTCTCACACACACTCTGGGATTCACTATCTCTCACCCACACACTCTCGGGGACACTCTGGGATTCCCACTCTGGGAATCTCTCTCTCACATAGACTCTGGGATTCCCTCTCTCTCACACACAGTCTGGAATTCCCTCACTCACACACTGGGATTCCTTCTCTCTCACACAGTCTAGGATTCCCTGTCTCACACATCCTAAGGGTTTCCCACACACACTCTCTGGGATTCCCTCTCACACACGCACTCTGGGCTTCCCACTCTCACACAAACTCTGGGATTCTCTCACACGCACTGCGAATCTCTGAGATTCCATCTCTCTCAGATATTCTGGGATTCCCTCTCCCTCACACATTCTGGGATTCCCTCTCTCACAAACACTCTGGGACACTCTGGGATTCCCTCACTCTCAAACACTCTGGGATTCTCTCACACACACACGGGGATTCCCTTTCTCTCACACACACTCCTGGACTCCCTGGGATACCCTATCTCTCTCACACACTCGGGGATTCCCTATCTCTCATACACACTCTGGGATTCGCTATATCTCACACACACT
>NC_057755.1:10001508-10011973 GCF_004010195.1 Chiloscyllium plagiosum | reverse complement strand
AGTTACTGAGCCCCTGCACCAACACGGTAATTTATACAGGAACGCAGACAATGTTCAGGCAACATTTGTTCAAGTTTCCCCTGAGTCTCATCAGTAATCGTACTGAACAAGTAAAGCAGCGGTACAGTGTCACAATTTGAGGGAGCTTGTAGGATGTTAAAAGTGTTAAACCAGGAGACCACAGTGACACCACAGGTGTGCAGTAATATCTCTGAACAGAATTATCAGAACTTCTCTTCAAACTAAACTTTGGAAAGGTGGTATGCGAATTATGAACTTATATAGATCCTTCCAATTTCTTTTACATTATAAGTGAGACCTAAATTATTTTTATTAACCTCATCAAAATAATAGTTAGTCGCATTTTGAAAATATACTGCTCCACAAATATATTTTCTTCACTTTACAAGCATAAGTGTAATTGTGAGGAAGAAATGGCTATGAATTTGTCACAGATAGACCGATTGCACAACGTTGGGCTGGTAAACGTTCTCTGTAGTTTCTATGGAAATTGAACGCATTTCTTGCCGTATTTAAGAAACGTTATGCACTCTTGCATTTCGACTGAGTCACCAAACCGTGCAAGTGCTCAAATGAGGAAGGTCATGTTATTTAGAAGAATGAATTGTTCATTAAGAATAATTTGTGGAAACTAGATTTTTTTGGACACATTCAAAATATCTGTGTATTTCTGTCTCTGTATATGTCAGAGAGAATGTGGCTAGTGTTTGTATCTCAATCTAAATTCTGATCCTTTAGTCCCACAAAACGAAACAGTCGTCCTGCGACCCTTGGGGAAGTGGTTGAAACGATGGGAGTGAGGGAGATTAAGATGTCAAAAGGAAAACTTGACCATGTGGAATTTTCCGAATAATCTCTGGAGTACTACGCTGTCCAAGATTTGACGTGTCACACCTGATTCTATGTCTAAGCTTGCATTAATCTCTGTCTGTATATGCTAACCTTTTAATGTCACCTCCATATTGCAGACCAGTGATTGATGTGACCTCATATTGCAGACCAGTTTTTGATGCATCCTCCATATTACAGATTAGTAGTTGTTGGGTACTTCATATTACTAAGAGTTGTTTTATTCGCCTTGCATATTATACAGCAGTGATTGAGGAGTGCTCAATATTACAGAGTAGTGGTTCAGCGAGGGCCCGGTGCAATAGATTGACTGTGTGATCCTTGACTGTGGTTTTTAATCTGGACAAATTAGGGAGCTCTGGCTGATTGAAAGAAATGGAGATTCAGATAAATTTCTCTTCCTGGGGATTGGCCGTGATGTGGTTGGTCGGATCCCAGGTACTGCGCACATGCAAATAAAGGATGACTTGGTGATAGGAAACCGACCTCTGTGCAGTTAATCAGTGGTGACAAGTGAGAAAAGTACCATCTGGAAGACAGTTTGCTCTCAACAGTCCTCTTTGAATTAGGTTTCTGGCATCATGCCTTTCTTTCGGAAGCTTGACTCGCTCAATCCTGCCGTTGAAGACTGTGGAACGAATGTGTTATTTCTTTCTGAGTAAATAACATTGGGGCAGATGAAGCGCAACCAATATTCGTTCCGACTGTTTGTCGATCGTAACGTTTTCAGTTGTTAAAGACCTGACATTCCTAGACACACCTTTTAATAGTTAAATGTTTTAGTTAATTCTTACCACTCCAAGCCTCCTCGAATTCTGAGATGCTATCAGTTTTATTCAGCTGTTTGAGAACCAGGAGAATCTGTATTTCGATTTTTGACGAGGTTAAGAAGAGTTGCAGAAACACGTGATTTTGAGTTAATCCTGAATGTAGCAGCGTTTTTGAGACGAAGAAATAACCATGCAAAGGCACCTGTGAGCTAAAGCCCAACTGGTGTTCAGATAGAGATAACAAAGTGTTTCTCATGGGTGCTCTGCTTTCCTCCCACGGTCAAAGATGATCAAAACAATGGTATTTTAAAAAGGAGGGAGGGAGACAAAGGTAGTGACCAGATGGGAAGTTATTCAAACAGATGTCTGACCCAGCAGTACAGCGCACAGCAACTGCGTTTCCTACCTGGTTTCAGGTACTTCTGGACATGGGAGATCGTTTTAAGACAAATAAATAAACAGCGAGATTCATAGCTGACATTGTAGAAAATTGGGTGGAAGAGATCACAACAGAGCAACAGTAACTGGCTACTTTTAAAGGGGCGTTTTTTTTGCATGAGATCTGTCCCTTGATTAAACTTTACAAATATAACAAGCACTAGTTCGAAGCCAGCCTGGAGCAGAGTTTCCAGAGCAGACTGACTGTGCTATTTTCTGGGTATGGAGGTTCTGAGGTTATTATTCAGTGCATTGGTGTGCTATCACTCTTGCAGTTGGGAGATTACAGAGTTCTTCTGTCACTGACGATTACCTTTACAGGAATTGTGTTTGTTTGAGAATCCTATCAGCTTACAGGAATCGGTTGGAGCGGCAGTTAGAAGGAATTAGGAATTTAAAGGAGTTGGGGGTGCGATTGATGGCAGAGGCATGAAGGGAGATGAACCAAATGCACAGTTGGATATTTGGGTTACCGCCAGGAAGGTTAGGAGAAGAAAGCAAGTAGTACAGAAGACTCCTGTAACTATTTCCATCGCAAACAAGTATGCGGTTTTGGAATCTGACGGACTCATGAGAGGATGTAGCACTGTCAACCAGGTTTGCTGATAATGAGATTGTCTCTAATACACCGAGGACTACATGAGGTTCCAAGCGATCGACTGTGATAGGGGATCCTCGAGTCAAAAGCGCATACAGATGTTACTGCGGTCGACAATGTGACGTCAAAATGGTGCGGTGCCTCTCAGGTGACAGGGTCAAGAATATTTCAGAGGGTGGTACAGAATTTTCTCGAAGGGGAGCTGGAACAGTAGGAGTTTGTTTTATGCATTGGACACAACTACATAGCAAGGGGGGAAACAATGATATTCTGAGAAGAGAATTTAGGAAGCTAGGCAGAAAATTTAAAAAATTGTACTTTGTGGGGGATAACTTCTGAATTACTCTGGATGCTATGTGCTAGTGACAGTAGGATAGTAGGATAGCTCAGATGAATCAGTGGCTGAGGATCTGGTACATGGGAGAAGGGTTCACAGTTTTGGACCATTAGATTCTCATCTGTGGCAGAAGTGAACTGTCTAAGAAGGAAAGATTGCATCTGAAATGAAAGGGCATTAATATAATGGCGGGGAGATTTGTTGTAGCTGGTCGAGCGGATTTAAACTAGTAAGTTGGGCGGTGGTCTGGTGGGGTGGAGACCAGGGAGATCGTGTGGAAGGCGAGCAGTCTGAAATTGATATAGTTGGGAAAATTAGCAAGTCATATCGTAAAAAGCTGGGAGGAACAAAGCAGAGAACGAGGTCAGACTGATAAATTACATTGCATTTATTTCAATGCAGTAGGTCTGACACGTAAGGCAGATGAACGGCGTAGTTGAGAACATGGAACTGGGATATCATAGCAATTACAGAGTCGTGGACTATTAATGGAAACGACTGGCAGCTTTATGTTCTTGGATATAGATGCTATATGAAGGATAGAAAAGGGGCAAAGAGTCGAGCAGGGAGTGGTCTTTTCGATATTGTTATTGATGTATTAAGGGAGGATATTCCTGGGAATATGTTCAGGAAATTACTTAGGTAGAACTGAGCAATAATAAATGAATAATCAAATTATTGGGATTGGACCATAGAACCTCCAACAGTCAGTGGGAAATTGAGAACCAAAATTTGTAATGCAATATCAGTTATTTGTAAGAATCGTCGGGTGGTTTTGCTAGGGGATTTTATCTGGGTGGCACGGTGGCACAGTGGTTAGCACTGCTGCCTCACAGCGCCTGAGATCCGGGTTCAATTCCCGCCTCAGGCGACTGACTGTGTGGAGTTTGCACGTTCTCCCCGTGTCTGCGTGGGTTTCCTCCGGGTGCTCCGGTTTCCTCCCACAGTCCAAAGATGTGCAGGTCAGGTGAATTGGCCATGCTAAATTGCCTGTAGTGATAGGTAAGGGGTAAATGTAGGGACATGGGTGCGTGCCGGGTCGGTGTGGATTTGTTGGGCCGAAGGGCCTGTTTCCACGCTGTAATGTAATCTAATCTAATCTTTCCAAATGTAGACTCGCGGTGCTGTAGTGTTAGGGGTTTAGATGAAGAGGCTTTTGCTCAGTGCGTACATGAAAGTTTTCTGAATCAGTATGTGGATTTGCCTACTAGAAAAGGTGCAAAACATGACTTACACTTGAGGAATAAGGGCCAAGGCCAGCGAACATAATTTTACTAGTTTTTAAATGGTGATGGAAAAAAATTACAAATGATCGAAATGTAAATTTTTAATTTGGAAGAAGGCCAGTTTTGACGATATTAGGCAAGAACGTTCAAACATTGAGTGATGGCAGATGTTCGCAGCTAAAGGAAAGGGAAACTTTAAAAATAAGATAAATAGTTTACAGAGACAGTGCATTCATGTTAGGATGAAAGTGAAGGCTCTAGGTCGAGGAAATGCTGGATAATTAATGGAATTGATACTTTTGTAAACAAAAAGAAGGAAGCATATGTCAGATATGGACAGCAGAGATCGATTGAATCCCGAGAAAAGTAACAATTCAGTAGAACTATAATTAAGAGGAAAAGCTGGAGTGCAAAAGGTGATATAAGATAGCTTTTGTAAGTAGGGATACGAGATTCTACAAATACATTAAGGATAAAAGAGTAACTATGGAGAGTATACGGCCTTTTCAAGATAAACAGGGCTGCCACGACATGGAATAGCAGAAGATGGAGGAGCTATTAAATGAGTGTATTATACCAGTCTTTACATGGAAAAGAATATGGAAGATAAGAATATGGGGAAATATATAGCGGCATCTTTTTTTTAAAACAAGTCCGTATTACAGAGGATGAGGTGCGGGACGTCTTAAAACAGTAAACATGGATAAATTCCTGGCAACAGATCAGGCATATTCTAGAACTCTGAGGGGAGCTAGTGAAGTGATTGCCGATTCCCTTGCTGAGTAATTTGTATCATGATAACCATAAGTAAGGTGCAGGAAGACAGGTGGATGCCACTATTTAAGAGAGATGGTGAGGAAAAGCCAGGGATCTAAAGACCAGTGATCCTGACATTGCTGGTGGGCAAATTGTTGGACTGAATACTGATTGACAGGACTTACATGTGTTTGGAAAAGCATGGACAGATTAGGGATAGTCAACATGCTTTTGTGCGTGGAATGTCATGTCATACTAATTTGACTGAGTTTTTTGAAGAAGTAACGAAGATGATTATGAAAGCAGAGAGGTGCAAGTGAATTCTCTGAACTTCAGTAAGGCATTCGACAAGGTTCCTCATGGTAGACTGTTTGGCAAGGTTAGATCATATGAAATACAGGAAGAACTAGTAATATTGACATAGAATTGGCTGGAAGGTAGAAGACATAAGGGAGTGGTGGAGGGTTGCTTTTCAGATTGCAAGTCTGTGACCAGTGGTGTGCCACAGGTATTGGTACTGGATCTACTGCTTTTCATCACATATATAAATGATTTGATGTGAAAATAGGAGACGTCGTTAGTATGTTTGCAGATGACACCAAAATTGCAGGTCTCATGGACAGCAAAGAAAGTTAGCTCAGATTACAAAGGGACCTTTATTAGATGGTCTAGTGGGCCAAGGTATGGCAGATGAAGTTGTATTAAAATAAAGGAGAGGTGCTTCGTTTTAGGAAGGCAAATCAGGGCAGGGCTTGTGCACTTAATGCTCGGGTTCTGGGGTGTGTTTCTGAACAAAGAGACCTTGGAGTGCACGTTCATAGTTCCTTCAAAGTGGAGTCGCAGATAGATAGGATATTGAAGAAGGTTATTAGTCATTGCATTTAATATAGGAGTTGTGGAGCCATGTTGCAGCACAATATTTAGGCCACTTCTGGAATATTACATTCAATCATGGTCTCTCTGCTAGAAGAACCTTCTTGTTAAGCTTGAAAGGGTTCAGAAAAGATTTAGAAGGATGTTGCCACTGTTGGAGGTTTTCAGCAATGACGACAGACTGAATAGACTGAAGCTGTCTTCCTCGGAGTGTATGGGGTCTGAGGGGATGACGTAACAGAGATTTATAAAGCCATGATGGGAATGGATACGTTAAATATACAAGTTTTTCCCCCTTTGTGTGAGGGTGTCCATGGCTCAAGGAAATAAGTTTAACGTGAGATGGGGAATATTGAAAAGGGATCGTTAGTATTAATGTTTTTTACACACAAATTGGTGCGTGTATGGAATCAGCTGCCAGGAAAAGTGGCGTTGGGATAGGAGGGATGTGGTGGCTGGTACAATTACAACATTGCAAAGACATCTGGATGCTTATGGGAATAGAAAGCGTTAAGAAGGTTTTGGTATATGCTGATGAGAGTGAGCCTCGGTCAACCCATTGCAAAACCCAAAACAAATGATTAAAATGTTTTTTTTTCTAGATTCGGGCCAGTTGCTGCTGGCATCCGGACTCGAGACAGCAGGGAATCCTATGACTCCTGACTTGAATAGGAGAACTCCTAGGCCAGAATCCACGAGACAACACACCCTGGAAAGTCCGCCTACATGTGCTTAGAAATGACTAGATTGTTAAGTAACATCCAAATCAGGAACAATGAAATTAAATGTCTGCTTAAAAGATTACACACCTCTCATGTTGATTTCTAAAAGTGTATCACTGATTGGTGAGATAGTCTTTAACAAGATTCCCTTTGAAATCCAACTCTTAAGTTTGCACCAAACCCTGACCAGACGAAGAAACTACACTGGTGAGCTATCACAGATTAAGGGGTGGTCTTCGTGAAGCTGGAAATGAGCCATGCATATCTGCAATCGCGACTAGATGAGGGGTGTCAGACGAATGCGACAATTAATATTCGTAAGGGTTTGTATCAATATGCAAAACTGCCATTTGAGTAATATCATTCTTTGTCCATTTCCAGCAGACAATGGAGAGCATTTTCCAAGGGTTACCCCAGGTTGACATTTACCTGAATAACATATGACCAACCAGGTAGACAAGTAAGGAGCATTTAGATAAGTTGGATATTGTGATCAAACGTTTCTGCAAGGTGTACATGTGCCTTAGGAAGGAAACATGGGTGTTCCACCTGCCGCAAGTGATCTATTAGAAGGTTATGTGAGTGTGATCAAATGTGCCTGACTCTCGCGTCTCTACCAGAGCTTATGTCTTCATAGGGTTGTTGATTTATTATACGAACTTAATAGGTAACCTGACCTCCCTATTGGCACCTTTGAACCTACCAATGGAAGAGGGTGAGCCTTGGAAATGGTCACGTAGCCAAGAAGCAGCCGTTACAGAATTGAAAAAAAAACGAAAAAAAATATTCCTTCATTTTAGGTATTAGCCCATTGAAATCCCAAGCGAGAGTTGGCGCTGACATGCAATGTCTCCCCATAAGGTGTCAGTGTGTTGTTGGCTCACCAGTGACCGAATAGAGATGAGCACCTTGTAGCTCATGCTTACAGGTCTTTGGCTGATGCCAAACAAAAAGGTAGAGGAGGAACGTTTGGCGATCATCTTTACCAGCAATACCGTCATGAACATGAATTTGCAATAAAAGTAGGTTACAAACCCCTGGTAATGCAACTTAAAAAAAAGAAGCCATCTTTCCATAGCATCTGGTCAAATTCAGTGGTGGACCTTATTCTCAGTGCGTAAAATTGCAAGTTAGATCACAACTTGGGAGGAGAGGTGATGAGTATGGATTCCTTGAGCCGCCTCTCACTGGCAGAAACACCACCTCTGGACACTCTCCTGGAAGACTTCTGGTTTAAAACTTATTAATCACCATTCTAGTCGCTGCTGAAAACATACGACTCTGACCACAAAAATACGGTGTCTTCACAAGATTTATTCGGTTGGTGATGATGGGGGAAGCGGAAGTGCCATCATAACCATGATTGAAACATTTCTGGATGCGGTGAAATCAGGTCACTGTAGAGGTCGGCATTTTATTATGGGGAGCAAGAGTGTTTGCTCCGATTAATTTTCGGTACTAGATACAGGTTGAAATTCACAAGGGTCATCCAAAGGGTTTCCAAAATGAAGATGTCGGCAAAAGGTTATGTCTGGTGGTTAGGAGTGATTGCCAACATTACTGCGTTAATGGGGCAGTGCCCAGAGTACCAACAAGGGCACAAATTACCACAAGTAGTGCCCTCACATTTGTGGGAATGGCGAGGTACACCCTGGACCCAGTTACAATCGACTATGTTGGTCCTTTCATGAGTTTCATTTTCCTGGTTATTGTGGACTCCCATTGAAAGTGGATGGATGTGAATATAGTTAATTTGCCAAACTGAGGGATGCCGTTTGAAAAGATGCGAGCATCATTCACAAAACACAGAGTCTCAAAATATTGGTGAAAGATAATGAGGCATCATTTATCATGCGGTGTTTTAAGAATTTCCTGAAGTCGAATTGCATTTGACATGTTCTGACAGGCCCATACCATCTGTCGTCCAATGGTCTTGCAGAAAGAGCAATTCAAGCATTGAAGGCAGGTTTAAAAAAACAGCAGACAGCTTCAATCGTCACTAACTTGTCTGGTTTCTCTTCGATTCGAGGACTATCCCTCACTACAAGGATAACTCTAGCATAGTGTCTAATGGGGAGAAGATTTTCCACCAGGTTAAATCTTATCTTCCTGGTCTTGGATGGGGTTTGGAGGAGGGAGGATGAACCAACAATGTGAACACAAATGCCTGAAACAAAACTCCTCTACAACATCCCAGGAGAAACTACAGGGGGGGAAAAGGACTACATCACTAAACCTCGAGTGTGAGGAATATAATGACTGAAATGAGGACCATGTGGATCACATTCATTATAAGACAGTTGTAACCTGGGTTGTTACCCTTGACAAAACAGGGAGCCCTGGCTGACAGATGTAAACAGGAGTTTCAACGAGTCACCTCATCCTCAGGACAGGATGGGAGCTGACTGGTCAGAACCCATTTCCTATGCACATGTAAATAAGGCGTGACTTATTGAGAGGATAACGGTCTCTATGCATTTATTTCACAGACCCTTGTTATTATTAAGCAATGGTTGGCACATCCCCAATATTATAGAACTGTAGCTTATGCCTCCTCGATGTTATCGAGCTGTGGTTATGGGGTTCTCCATATTACAGAGTTGAGTTAATTTTTAGACTGCGAATGAGAAGGTTAAATTCCCTTTATTGGGTTTTATTGTTTAATACTTATTTCTTCATAATTATTTCTCGTAATTGTGCGTTATGGAAAAGTAAAATATTTTCTCCAAGATTTTCATTTCGTGCACATTAGAATAAATGGCAAGAAATATCAATATGCAGTAAAAGAAACAATTCAATGGTATTGGGGAGATCGCTGATTAGTCGACAAGGAGACAATTATGAGAATAATCGTTGTCACGGAAAATGCTTCTATGTATCATTGACTTCTTGACAGCAATTAGCACTGTCCTTTCAGAAAGTAGACGTTATTTTCCCATTGTTCGGTGAATTGTTCTGATGAGTGCAGACGAAAAACATTAACTTTCTTTTGTCAAAGTCAAAGTCTTTAGGATCAACTGGCTGATTGAATTGAATGCCGCATGCATATAATGGATTATTGCTTAATAATGCAGGGATACCTCTTCAGCACAAAGGTGATTTATGAAAGCAAGTGAAGAAACGCAAATTCACACCCCGACAGGAAATGAGTTTGCAAGAGATCGTTAATTGTATGAGAATCACACAGACTTAATTGCCACTTCCATTTGCACGGATGAAATGATTGAAAATGAATGAATCAGTCCAGAAGAATATCATGAAAGCATACTGAGTGAACATATCAAAACGCAACATTCCAGTCGCCCGGATAAGTTACTGGGGAGACAATAAAACAGACAAGTTTGGAACAACGTTATTAATTGGACAGGCAGGCGTTAATGGTGTAGATTTCATCCCATCACTAGTTATAAGATAAAATACATCAGCAGTTTAAATTTGTCTTTCATTTCCATTTCCACAATAAAGTTAATACATTGTGGGACCAGTCTGACAACAATAGTCCTGAAAAATATTATTTATTTATTTAGAAGATGCAATGGAATATCTGTGGAAAGAACCTCAAAGCACATTAGCTGAGAATGAATATTTAAATCAATCTTAAAAATAGATTAGAATGATGTTTAAAGGAATGATAAATAGTTGGGGAGATGCAAAATCTGGGGTAATGTAAATTTTTGGGATGGAGGGGTGTAATGTTCAAATTGCATAAAAAACAGTGGGGGAGTGTACCAGTGCACAATTTAGGTGGCACAAAGTTGGTGGGGTTCTTGCATTATCAGAGTGGGGGAGGGGCTGGAGAAGTGAGAAAAAGAAAGTAGAAGGGAACATAATAAAAAAAGAGAGAAAAATCAGAGGCACTGTAAGAAGATTCTTTG
>NC_057755.1:9995452-10001434 GCF_004010195.1 Chiloscyllium plagiosum | reverse complement strand
ATTTGTTGGTAAGTTCCAAAAAATAAAACTAGACGAATCCAACATACCACGCTTCTACACTTTATCGAAAATTCACAGGAGACCCCTCAGTCTCGCTACCTGGAACACTAACTTACAGATTGGCCAAGGAGCTACACCAAAGACTAAAACATTTCGTGGAATCTCACGCCACTCCATCCACTCCACCCAATAATTCCAGAAGACGATCAAAGACACAAAGATAGAAGAGGATGAATTAATGTTCTCCTTTGACGTAACAGCCCTGTTCAAATCCATCAATATCAACCTGGCCAAGGAAACACTGACTACATTATTAGAAGAACCAAAGTCAGGTACACCAAACACCACTAACTTCATCGGCAAGGACAATATCACCAATTTAGTCGACTTATGACTTACCACCCACTTTATCCTTAACAATAAAACCTGCAGACAAACCAATGGATCGTCCATAGGATCTCTGATATCAGGGTTCTTAGCAGAGACAGTAATGCAGAGACTCGAACAAACAGCTCTGCAAACCATTCCACCGAAACTTTGAGTCCGCTATGAGGATGACATCGGTGTCATTACTAAAAGAAACAAATTCGAGAAAATCTTCAAAAAACCATCAATAATACGCTTACTGGCATAAAATTCACTAAAAAGAAGGAAAACAACAACAAATTGCCATTCGTAGATGTCGCAGTAGAGCGAACAGCCAATGGGGAACTTCAAACCAGTATCTACAGGAAAATAACACAAACGGACCAAATGTTGAACTACAGAAGCAATCATCCCAACATCCACATACGAGGAGCATCATAACATTATTCCAACGAGCCACCACAGAGTGCATCACAGTGAAACGACGAAGAGCAGAGGATAATCACCTATACAGTGTATTCGAAGAGAACAGGTACACAATGAACACAGTCCGTGGATTTCTCAACAACAAACCCAAACATGCAGACACAAAACGTCCAGAAACACTAGCCACTCTCCCCTACATCAAAGACATCTCGGAAATGACTGGCAGTCTACTCGGACCCCTTGGCATCGTGGTATCCCACAAACGCATCAACACACTAAGGCAGCATCTAATGAACTTGAAAAATCCGATATGAACAAGCAAAACATTTACAAAATACCTTACAAGAACTGTAACAAACACTACATTCGACAAACAGGCAGAGAACTAGCCGTCAAGATACTTAAACATTAACTGGCCAAAACAATGCATGACCCACTCTCACTAGTATCCTTACATGCAGATGAGGAAAGACATCACTTCGCCTGGACGCCATTCCCGGGCAAGCCAAGCAGAAATTCGCACGCGAATTGCAACCAGGACTCTATAAACAAACACATTAACTTGGATCATGTCTCCATCACCTGAGAAAAAGAACAAGAATTGACATCACCAAATGAAATGACGTCATCATCAACCCAAGGAATCTCAAATACATAAATACAAAGTGGGTTATACTGCGAGTATTTGGAGGCTCACTGAAGATGTTGCCTAGTCTGGTGACGAAACGTCTGAAAACGAACCTTCCAGCTCAATAATCAAACATGCATCCTGAACCTCAAGCCGAGCTACACGTCTTCTGCAAACTCTCTTATCATGTTTGTGGGATGAAAGAGGTTTTTTGGGGAAAGCAGCAGATCAAGTGGTTTAGCCCAATATCGTCCCAGTCTGTTGCTGTCCATCCCCCAGCCCCAATGAACATGGAACATATGACATAGAACATAAAGCACGTTACTGGTCATTAGGCCTTTGATGTTGCTCTGACCTTTTGTCCCATTTCACGATTAAATTAGACAATAGAACTTTCATTGTCATATCTTCCACGTCCTATCTAATATCGCTTTTACGTCCCGAATGTATCTGAACCTACTACTACTGCTTTCAGTGAACTGCACGCACTCACAACTCTGTGTCAGAAAACGACGTCTGATATCTCCCCTAAACCTTCCTCCAATTACCTTAAAATTATGCCACCTCGTGATAAACATTTCTGCCATGGGAAGACGTCTGTGGTCATCCACACCAAGTATGCTTCTTAACATATTTTACACCTCTAGCAAGTCGCCTCTCATCCTTCTTCACTCCAATAAGAAAAGTATGAGATCCTTAAAACTTTCTTCATAAGTCATGCCCTCCAGTCCAGGAAGCGTGAGTGTAAATCTCCCCTGTACTGTCTCTAAAGCTTCCACATCTTTCCTATAATGAGGCGACCAGAACTGAATACAATATTCAAAGTGCGGACTAACCAGCTCATTATGGGGTTGTAGCATAACTTCATGGCTCTTAAACACAACCCGCTGCTTAAAAAAAACTAATACGCCATACCCCACTTAACAAATATATCAACTTGGGTGGCAACGTCGAGGGACATAGATCCTAAGATCCCTCTCTTCCCCCCACACTACCAAGAAATCACTTCACATTTTTCCGGTTTGAAATCAATCTACCACTCATCATCCCAGCTCTGCATCCTGTCAGTTTACCCTTGCAAACTACAACGCTATGAACAACTTTAGCAACTTCTGTGCCATCAGTTGATTTACTAACCCACCCTTCCATTTCCTCATTCAAGTTACTGATAAAAATCACGAAGAACAGAGATCCAAGAACCAATCTTGTGGAACACCACTGATCACCAAGCTTCAAGCTGAATGCTTTCCATCTACATTCACGCTCTGTCTTCTATGGGCCAGCCAATTCCGAATCCAGACAGACAGCTTTCCCTTTATCCCATGCCTACTTGCATTCTAAATGAACCTAACATGGGGAACCTGATCTAACTCCTTGTTTAATTCCATGTTCACCACATCCACTGCTCTACCTTCGTAAATGTGTTTTGAGATATCCACATAGAATTCAATAAGGGATGTGAGACATGACCAGCTCCTGACCAAACCATGCTGACTATATCTAATCAAAGTACGATTTTCTAAGTAATCATAAATCCTGTTTCTCACAATACCCTCCAATACATATGTAAGACTGACTGTTCTGCAATTCTCAGAGTTTTCCCAATTCCCTTTCTTGAACAAGGGGAAAAAAGACCAACCTGCAGTCGTCTGTAAGAATGACCGGTCTGTAATTCTCAGGACTTTCCCAATTCCCTTTCTTGAACAAGGGGAAAAATTTCGCCAACCGACAGTCATCTGGGACTACTCCAGCAGATAGTGAAGATGCAAAGGTCATCGCCAAAAGTGTAGTAATCTCTTCCTTCTTTTCCTGTATCACACTAGGATATATCCCATCTGGCCCAGGTAATATATTTATACTTATGTTTGGCAACGTTTTCAGCACATTCTCCTTCCTAACATTTACATGTTCAAGCACATCAATTTGTTTCACGCTGTCCACAGAAACGTCAATATCCCTGAAGCGAATTATTCGTTAAAGACATCCACTACCTCCTCTGTCTCCAGGCATAACATCGCTCCACTAACCCTGATCAGGCGTACTGTCGTACTGGGCATGCTCTTCTTTCTCACGTAAGTGTAGATTGCCTTCGGGTTTTCCTTAACCCTACACATGAAACTTTTTCCATGCCCCCAACTAGCTCTCGTAAGTTCATTGTTCAGTTCCTCTTGCCTACGCTGTAAGTCCTTAAAGCCCTATCTGATCCTTTCCTCCTTAACCTTAACTAAGCTTCCTCTTTCTCTTGACTAGATGTTCCACATCCCTTCTCACCCGAGGCCCTTTCAATCTCCTTGCCTCAGTTGGACAAACCTGTCCAGCATTATCAGCAATTGCATTCTGAACAACCTCATTTCCTTCATGCATTTTCCCGAGAGCATCTGTATCCAATTTAGGCGACCCAGTTCCTGCCTATTAGCATTACAATTCGTGAGTACCCAAGTGAATAAACTTCCATACTGTCTGTTCCTATCCCTCTGAATGAATACAGTAAAGGTCAGGGAGTTGTGATCACTATCAGCAAAATGGTCTCCCACCAAGCATGCTGACCCCTGACATGCTTCGTTGACAAGCACCAAATTCAATATGGCCTCCACTCCATGTAGTCTATCTACATATGATTCAGGAACAAAGTTCCATCCAAAATATTTGAAGCAAAGACAGTCCAATCAATATTAAGGAAGTTGAAGTCGCCCATGACACCAACCCTGACACGTTACATCTTTCCATTTCTGCCACCCAATCTGCTAGTCCGAGTCTCTGTTGCTATTGAGGGGTCTGTAGTAAACTCCATCAAAGTGACGCTTTCGACTTCCAACCACACTGACTCTGCAGAGAAATCCTCCTCGACGACCTCCCTTTCTACAGCTATGATAGCTGTGATTAGCAATGCCACTCCTCCACTTCTTTTAACTCCCCCACTATTCTTTTTGAAACATCTAAACCCTGGAACATCCAACGATTATTCATGTTCCTGTGATATCCAAGTCTCTGTAATGGCCAAAAAGTTATAATTCCAAGCACTGATCCATGCCCTGAGTTCATTAATCACTTTCTTGTTACATCTTGCATTAAAATAGACACACTTCAACTCATCACACTGACTGCACGTTTGCACTATCCAGTGCCTAATCCTCCACATTGACATTCTGCAAGCTGTACCTGGCTGTTCAAGACCTCTTCTGTCATCTGATCCACAGTCCCGGTTCCCACCCCAGTGCTAACCGAGCTTAAACTCTCCCGGAAAACTCTCGCAAAACTCCCACTCATGACATTAGTGCCCCTAGTGTTCAGGTGGAGCCAATCCTTCTTGTATTGTTCCCACCTTCCCCAATGATCCACAAATCTGTAACCCTCCTCCTTCAGCAGCCCAGTAGCCATTGGTCATCGGAATTTTCTCTCTGTTCCTAGCATTACGAGCCTGTGGCACCAGTAGCAATCTTGGGATTATACCTCTGCTCATCCTATCTTTTAGCTTCCAACCTAACTCTCTATAATTATTTTTCTGGTCCACACTCCTTTTCATTGATACCGATGCGAACCACAACGTCTGGTTGCTCTTCCTCCATCTTAAGAATCTTGTAGACTCGATCCAAATCATCCCAAACCCTGGCATCCAGAATCAACATATCGCTTGGAATTCTTGCAAGCGAACACAGAACGTCCTGTCTCTTCTGCTCATGACTAAATTTCTCTCACTATTGCTGTCCTGTTCTCTTCCCTTCCTTTGTGAGCCACGGAGCCAGAATCCGTGCCAGAGACCTGGCCGCAGTGGCTTAACCCTGCTAGGTCATCCCCTCCAAACAGTAACCAAAATGGTATGCTTATTATTGAGGGGAAAGTCCACGGGGGGGTGGGGGGGTGAGGGGGGGTGGGGGGTCACTGTCTTGTCTGCCTATTCTCATTCCTTTCCTGACGGTCACCCAGCTACCTTTATCTTGTAACTTAGGTGTGACGACCTTTCTGTAGCTCCTCTCTAAGCCCCTCTGAAATACACAGAGATACAAAGCCAATGTTTCAAAACCAGGGCAGCCACAACACAAGAATTTTGTTCAATTGAATACAAGAGATTTGCAAAGGTTAATATTACATAAAATGCAGCAGTGTGGCCAGCAAAATCAATGAGATTTATTCAAATGTTGATAAGTCTGTAATACAACTGAATGAGTGTACTTACAATTTATCATAAAACATTTGGAGAAATGAACGGAAGTTTATCACAAAAACGAACAGAAATGCTTGATAGGATTGAACATAAGATTATTAGACATACATTTCTAGCATCAAGGGCTATTAAAAGGCTGGTTCATATCTTCGTCAACAGTTCATCTGTCATTGCTAAGAATTAGCTGCTTAAAGCAAGCTGTATTTAAAATGTTTACTTCAAGGTAGAGTCAATGACTGCACACACACCACCACCAACAGCAAGCGACCTCTACTGGACTCTGTAAATATCAGTCATGGACACTGGCAATCACATCCTTATCCCTCTCTGTTGGTGACTGTGAAAAATGTTAGACATTTACGAACACACACACACACACACACACACACACACACACACA
>NC_057755.1:9977352-9995445 GCF_004010195.1 Chiloscyllium plagiosum | reverse complement strand
ACACACACACACACACACACACACACACACACACACACACACACACACACACACACACACCATGAACCCTCACTGTTCGGAACTGTAAACGACATATGCATATACAAAGGACTTGCTGCCCAGCTAAACGAAGAAAGATATTTCCATGATATTTCTATAACTGAAAACAAACCGGAATTTAAAAATGATACATCCAGCTTTTCTGAAAAGTAATTTGTCGGATTATGCTTGACTATTTTTACCTTTTGAAATTATCCCGAATTAAAATACATCAATATGTTTATGTGGTCACTTAATTTGTTGCGAAACAGACTTCCTAACTTTTTGTATAAATTAAACGAAATTATTTCAAACTATTGGTATAACATGGTTCTGTGGAAGGTCAAAGGCACAAACAGCATGAAAGAGACGGTTCGGCCCAAACATTCTATCCTGAGCATAACCCCAAATTAAACTAATCTCACCTGCCTGCTGCTGGCCCACATACCTCCAGACTCCTTATATTCACGTCTTTTTAAAGTTTAAGGATATTATATTCTGTACTTAGAGCAGCAGTAGTGTACACTTTGCCCTGAGCTTTCCAGAAACCATATCGTACGGTGCATATTAAAGGCTATTACTGAGGAAAAGCGAGCCTTAATTGGAGGAGGTAACAAATTGAGTTTGGATAGAAAGTTAGCCAGCTGATTGGAAGCAGAGAACAGACGCAAATAATCATTTTCTGCTTCTCAGCTGTTTACAATTGATATGAATCATTGGGACCAAAATACTTGTATAATAAACGAGATGATCTGGAAGAGATAGGCAGGTAAGGTGTGGGAAGAACATGAAGAGGCTGAAAGTAAATGCAGATTCGGTAAGTGTGAGAGCAAAGAATTGACAGATGAGGTATGCAGAGGAACCTCGATTATCCAGACGAGATGGGCTAGCACTATTTCATTCGGATAATTGATTAGTCAGTTAATTGATTTCCTCTGGGGCTCGGGGTTTTCTGTGAAGTCTGTTCAAGAGACTAGGCAAAACCACACTGCGTGCATGACCCCACTCCTCGCACAACCCCAACTACGTCCAACACCACCCTCATCTGCTCCCATTCCACTCCCCGCCCACCTGAGCACCATCTGCTCCCACCCTTCCCAATCCCAACACTATCCGCCCACCCGCGCACCCCAAAACCATCCGGTCCCAACACATTCTCACCCATGACCGTCCACCCCCACCCGCTCCCAAGACTGTCGGTCCCCACCTGTCAAAACACTATCCACTCCCATCTCGCCCTCCGCCCGCTCCCGACCCCGTCCAATAGCACCCTGTCTGCCCCTCGCCCGCCCCAAACCTGCAACACCAACCCCGCATTCCCATCCATCCCCACCCACCGTCCGATCCCCGTATGCGCCCCTGCCCCCCAGGGGAGCTGGACTGCACACCAACAGTAAGACTGTTGCTGTCTTTGTGGTGCAAGTCTCCAAATAGCTTGCACACACACAACTTTTTTGACAGGTTCTATCTTTGCCCTGTACAGAACAACGTTGGAGAGATTATCTGGAGAAGGCGAGTTTAGCATTCACCCCTTGTAGAACCCCAGTGATAGTGTTGGGGAGAGAGGGGGAGGGCGAGAGGTTAATCATTTATAAACATTGCCTGGACTGTCCAGGACTGTGCTCGGCATCATTTCAGTGAGCCGAGTTCGTTTTTAATCATTGTACCTGTAAACAAAAAACGATATCAGGATTGAAACCTCTATGACATAATGTTTCTATCAGGACCTTGAGATCCCCTTCGGATAATCCGATATTTGGGCAATTGGTATTCGGATAATCGAGGGTCTTCTGTCATGTGAGAAAATGTTAAATTGTTTATTTCGACTGAAAGATTGTCAAAAGGAAGCATATCGTTTAAGTCTACAGAGATTTCAGGTCTGTGTGAAGCAAAGTGATCTTGGTGTCCTCGATCATGTATCAGAATTGGTGAGAATACATGAACAGCATGTAATGAGTAAAACTAATAAATTGCTACCATTTGTTTCAATGGGTTTAAATACACAAGCAGTGGCGTAATGCATCACGTATTCAATGCTTAATTTAGACATCTAGAATAGTAAGGAGAGCATTGATCTCCATCTTCAAGGGAAGATGGAAATCAATGGTGGCATGGGGTTTGTTTTGCTGCCTCACAGCGCCAGAGATCTGGGTTGACTGTGTGGAGTTTGCACATTCTCCCTTGTCGCGTGGATTTCTTCTGGGTGCTTCGGCTTCCTCCCGGAATCCAACGATGTGCAAGTTAGATGAACTGGTCATGT
This sequence comes from Chiloscyllium plagiosum, assembly GCF_004010195.1. Classification (NCBI taxonomy): domain Eukaryota; kingdom Metazoa; phylum Chordata; class Chondrichthyes; order Orectolobiformes; family Hemiscylliidae; genus Chiloscyllium; species Chiloscyllium plagiosum. The sequence continues at coordinate 9,993,146 of NC_057755.1, read as the reverse complement.
GAGATTGCCCATAGAGTTCAGGGATGTGAAGGTTAGGTGTCTTAGTCAGGCGCATATGTCGAGTAGAAAAATGGGTCTGGGTCAGTTATTCTTCGCGTGGTCGGCGTAGATTTGTTTGTGCTATCGGCCCATTTCCTATAGGAATGGTGATTGTATAAGGAAAGTGTGGACAGGTTGTGCTCGCACTGTTTAGAGGATTAAGAGTGAACTTAATTGAGAAATTGTAAGTAGTTTGGGTATGGTGAATACGTGAAGAAAGTTTTCTCTTTTGAGAAGGTCTATAACATTGGGTCCCTTTTTTCAGAGATTGTAAGAGATATATTTCTGTCACAGCCTGTTACCTTTTCAGTAAGATATACGGAAAATCTCATAGGCACATTGTCCACAAAACCTCAGTCAGATTCACCAGATCCCACAGAAATATGCGACGTTTGGGACAATGTTATAATATTACATCAATTGTTAAGTGAGCGAGGATTGAGCAGACCATAACTCCATTTTATTTTCAATTTTTCGCAAATATGGCTGACGACAGTACATATAATGACAGGTAGTGCCTTGAATTACAACCAGCACTTGATCATTTTAGATTCCATTTGGTATTATGTTCCTGGGAAGCAATATTCAACAACCAACATCTAACGCTTAACCCCAAAACACACACTCTCCCTGTCTATGTCTCTGTCCACACACACACACACACACACACACACACACACACACACACACATATACACTCACATATATGAATGCACACTCATGCTCATACGCACAGACACTCAAAAGCACATTGTCATATACACATAGACACACTAACATCCATGTAGACACATAGACATCCAAACGCGCACTCATATGCACGCATGAACATTGAAAAAGGGAAAGTCAATTCCTGCAGCATAGAACACGTTTTTGGTCATGCTGTTTGCTGTTCTGGGCCATCAGACGTGAGAAATGTTTGTGCTCTTCTTCCGTTTGCATTCATATCGACATCTGCATTGATTTCGCTCCAAGATTATCACATACTCTGTATAATAACTATTAGCCATAAACTCAACTGAACTACCAAAGAACTACGTCAGATACAAGTATGCATCAGAGGCTACTAATCCTGCACCGACTAACTCACGTCCTGACTCCTCAATGCCTGCCCACTATCTGCAAAGAAAAATTCAGGAGTGTAATGGAATACTCCTCATTTGCCTGAATGGGTGCAGCTCCAACAACACCAAAAAAGCTTTACGCTACCAGGGCAAAACAGTCCACTTGATTGGCACCACATCCGCAAAGATCCACTCGCTCCACGACTGACACGTGGTAGAAGCAGTGTGGTTCATCCCTCAGATGTGTTGTAGAAATTCACCAAAAGATACATAGAAAGCATTCCTGCAAAATTATAATTATTTCTATCTTGAAATTGGAAGTGAACATGTGAGATCACCACCATCTTCTAACTTCTCCTTCACATCACTTACCATTCTGACTAGGAAATCTACTGCTCCGTCAGTCTCACTGAGACAATTTCCCAGAACAGCCTTACTAAAAGCACCATCGTCTGTCTACACCGGATAAGACTGTCCAGTTTCAGATAAGTAGCTGACCACCACCGTCTCAAGGGCAATTAGGAGCAGTCAGTAAATTCTGGCTCAGCCAGCAGCACCTACATTGCAAAAATGAATAAAAGACAATGATGTATCGACCTTTTGAATCAGTACCCACCAGTGATTCTCTGCGAATCTATCGCCTGGTCTCAGATCCGTGTTTATTTCTGCTAGTTTAGTTTTCGTACCCACGTATTTGTTCTTTTTTGTATTAAAAATATTGCTCTTCGATTCATCACTCTTTCAAACCTGCTGTAAAATTCCATCTATTCTGACTAGTTCTACTGAGAGGCCCCTTTACTCTCAGTTCATTGACTGATCCTGTCGTATTATACAATAAATATCTTCTATAGACTGCTCTGTAAAATACATGAAATACGTTGCTCACAGATACTAACTCCAAATCATTTCGCATGGAGGCAACCAAGCGGATTTCTTTTCTTATATTAAGTGTAGAATAAAAACTCATAGTTATTACTACATCACAGTTTCCAACGTTTATTCTCCTATAGATTTGCATATATTGTACTCACTGTATAGTTCATCACTCTCATTCGCTATTTATTTCACTTACTGTACCTTATCTGCACCCAGACCGATTCCAAATCCTTATCTCTGGAAACAAGAGTGGAATGTATCTCTCGTGCTGAAGTTTCAAATAAAAAAACTCTCTCTGTTTCACTCCTTAGCTGACTTGTGAAAGCAACAGCCCCATTATTGTGGAGGTGTACATTATCCCAATGGCTCAGATTCTATTTTCTGCGAACGTGTGCCACTGATTCTTGAACCACAACACACTTCTCCTAAAACCAGATGTGATCCAAGAAATCACTTCTCTTATCCATCTTCTGCGAAATGTTGTTGAATTCAACTAACAATTCCGATATGCCTCCCTTCATAAGTACTGTTTTCTAACTTAGCATTGAGCTTCTCATATCTGCTTCAGCAGGACCTCTTCCTTCGGTATACCTAAGTTTGCTGGGATGGACTTGGATAGCGTCCATCGGGTACTCGCCTTTGTCATTGCATTGTCTTCTAGAAATCAGAGACTGCATCAAGTCCCTGGACACAGACCACAAACACACAGCTGCTGACTGAAAACACACTGTTTGCTGCATTGAACACGATCAGGACATTAGACAGACTATTCTTCACTGCCAATATTTTTTTCTTCATCCTCAATCCCTCTAGGGTTTCTGTTCTGTGATGCCACAAGGTCAACATCTGCAACGCATGCCGCCCTCCCATACAAATAAGTCGAATGAAACTCAAACATGTTGGACAATTCCAAATGCGTAAGTTCTCACCCACTGAGCCTCTCACCTGTCCAACTTTACACTCATTCTGCTCTAAAGCCATTTACAATGTGTTGCTGACATCACTGTGGTAGATTGGATCTTAAACACAGATGAAGCTGAGTTTAATGGAGAGACAGAGAGAGCTTAGCAACATGGCGTAAAAACAACAATTACTTCCTCAATATCAGAAAAAAAACAAAGAAGCTGGTCATCCACTTGAGCAACCAGAGTGGAGGACATATCCTGTCTGCATGAATGCAGAAGTAGAGATAGTTGGGAGCTTGAATTTCCGGGGTGAAGATATCGTTGTTGAAACTTTATTGCTGGAACAGCACAGCAGGTCAGGCAGCATCCAGGGAACAGGAGATTCGACGTTTCGGGCACAGGCCCTTCTTCCTGAAGAAGGGCCTGTGCCCGAAACGTCGAATCTCCTGTTCCCTGGATGCTGCCTGACCTGCTGTGCTGTTCCAGCAATAAAGTTTCAACTTTGATCTCCAGCATCTGCAGACCTCACTTTCTCCTCCGGGGTGAAGATATCACCAATAATCTGTCCTGCTCCATCCATGATAACACTGCGTTCAATAAACAGCACCAATGCCTCGAATTTGTCATAAGGTTTAGGAAAATCAGTGTGATTACAATGGCTATTATCAATTATTAAGGATGTATCGTAGAAAACATCTTATTCCGTTATATTACAGATTAGTGCAAGAAATTTTAGATAAGTGTGAACACAGCCCGGTCAATCACACAAACCAGCCTTCTATTCATTGACTCCCTCTATGCTTCATACTGCCTCGGGCGAGAAGCCAACATAATCATAGACCCCTTCCACACGATTATATATTTTTCCACCCTGTTCCATTATTGAGAAGATAAAAAAGCTTCACAATATGTCAATTACAGTTTCATCCCTGCTGCTTTCAGACTCAATAACTACCCTCTCAGATATTAGCAATGAGCTTTCTCTGCAAATTTTCAGCAGCTGTAGCACTATGTTCTGCATTCTTTTTCTATTACTGTGATGTATGATTTGCCTGTTGTGACTGCACTATGGCTGTAAGAGATGCATTTGGTTATTTTTTTATTTCAAAGAGGCTTTAAGGGATGTGTGAGAAGTTGACAACTTGATTTCAATAAAATAAATAACTGTAATAAATGCAACACCTGGCACTTGCCTTTAAATTTAAAAAAGAGTTGCGATTGAGGTTATCTTCTTAATAAATTTTGAGGATGTTTCATCGGGACCATAACAAATTGGGATCATATGTCAGGGAGTTGCATTCTTGGTTTGGTTTCGAATTGTCAACTCAAAGGAAGTGAGCACTGAGTGTTTTTTTTTTGTTTCTGGTGTTAAATTCAATTGGTTTAAATAAGGTGTCCCATGTTTTTAAATAGTTCTTTCATTCATTAAGCATTTCCTGGGAAAGGAAGACACAACTTTGGTGTCTTACAGAAAGCGAGCAAGAGCAAAGCTTTTTGAATTGGCAAACAAGATGCAGGTGTGTGTGTGAAGAAAGAGGAGATAATTGTAGCAATGGTGTCGTATTTACAATAGCCAGGAATTCATCTGAATCTTTGGAAATGGCTTGAATCCAATTGCAAATGAGGCAGCATGAAATAGAGGTAGAAAGAAGGGAAACAGAAAAAGAAATAAGAACCCTGCCAGAATAATAAGAAAAAGAAAAAGAAATGGAACAGTTGAATTGCGATTAAAAGCAGAGGGAGAGGGCAAGGAAAAGGATACCCGTACAGAAAAACGAGTGAAAGAGAGAGCAGAAAGGAAGAAAGAGTATGATTTTGAATGTCATTGGCCGAGTAATGTAGAGAGTAGCTTTTATTTGTCATTTCTACCATATACAAGTGATGCAGTAAAAAATAACTGCGTTGCTCCAGGACTAAGGTGCTACACGGACAGCATAAACAACACAAACTAAAAAAATGGCGGCATAAAGTGCATAAGAAGTGTAAAACATGTAAATTACAGTGTAATTAAAGAATGATAATTAATAGACATTTCTCTAGCAGCAATTAGAAGTCCTGCAAAGAATTTCATGTCGAAAAGAGTCCGATCATACAGTGTTAAGGACCCTAATGACTTGGGGGAATAAACTGTTGCAGTCTGGCCGTGAAAGACCGAATGCTCTGGCATTTTCTGTGAGTTTCAGTGAGTGGTGTGTGAGGTCTTCGACAATGCCCTTAGCCATTCAGATGTAATGCGTATTGTTAATGTCTGTAATGGTTGGGGAGAGACCCCGATGTCCTCTTCTCAGCAGTCTTCACAATCCGTGTTAGGGTCTTAAAATGCGGGACGGTGCAATTCCCGAACCAAGCAGTGATACAGCAGCTCAGGGTACTCTCAGTGAACACTGTATGGATTGGGTTAGGATGAGGGGGTGGAAAATGAACATTCTTCAGTGTACACAAAAGGCAAAGATGCTACTGGACATTCTTGGCTATGGAGCTGGTGGTCAGGAACCAGGATGGACGCCACAAGATGGACGCCACAAGATGGACGCCAAAACGTTTGGCGTTGTTCACAATCTCCACGGGGGAGCCGTCAATGTCCAGTGAACCGTGGTTGTTTCAGGGCCTCCTGAAGTCAACAACCATCTCTTTCGTTTTGTCCACGTTCAGAGACAGGTTGTTGGCTCATCATCAGTCTACTAGCCGCTGCTCTTCTTCTCTCTATACTGACACCTCGTTCCTGCTGATGAGACCCACTAGTGGTGTCATCAGCAAACTCGATGAATTGCTTCGACCTGTGCACCACTTCTCTATCGTGTGTCAGCAGGGTCAACAGTAGTGGAGTGAGCACATAACACTGGGTACCCGCCTTGCTCTGTGTGATCGTGTTGGAGATGCTGTTCCTAATCTGAACTGATTGAAGTCTGTCAGTCAGGAAGTCCAGGATCCAGTTACAAAGGAGTAATTTAGGCCAAGTAGACTCAGCTTTCTAATCAGCTGCTGTGGAATGGTAGTAATAAAAACAGAACTGAAGTCTATGAACAGTAATCTGATATACGTATCATTCTGCAGGTGAGTGACAGCCCGGGGGTGTGGTGGAAATTGCATCATTTGTTGAGCGTTAGGGACTATATACAAACTGCAAAGTAAGGGGAGAGGATGGAAGAAATTATAATCGTGTGGAAGGGGGTCTATGATTATGTTTGCTTCTCGCCAGAGGCAGTATGAAGCATAGAGGGAGTCAATGAATAGAAGGCCGGTTTGTGTGGTTGACCGGGCTGTGTTCACACATATCTAAAATTTCTTGCACTAATCTAGTAAGGGGAGCATCAGGGTCTGAATATGCCTCATCACGAGTCGTTCAAATCACTTACGATGGTGGGTGTTAGCGCAATGGGGTAGTAGTCATTAAGAGAGTATGCTGAAGATTTCTTCAGCACGGAGATGATGGTCGTGTTCTTGACACATATTGGAATAATGGTGCAGCTCAGGGAAATGATGAAGATGTTCATGTGAACATCCGCCTGTACATTAGAGAACCCTCTGAGTACTCTAGTCCAACAGTTTTACATAGGTTGACTCTCCATAGGGCTTTTCTCACGTTGGCTGTGGAAAGAAACAGAACCTGGTCATTGGGATGAGTGTTGGAATTCCTTACTGACATATCATTTTGTGCCTCAAACCATGCATTGAAGTTGTTCAACTCATCCGGAAGAGGGGAATCACCAGAACAAGCAGGCAACACTGTTCCGTTTTTGCCCTTCCTCATGCTCTATGAATTGCCATTGTCCTGAAAATGGCCGTGTATTTTCTGTGCATGTGCATGTCTTGCCTTTGATGGCAGAGGTTAGGTTTGCCCTGTCTGTTGTTAGAGCCGCCTTGTCATCTGCTCTTAATGCTGGAATCACGGGTCCTCAGCAGGGCACACGAATTTGTGGTCACCAACGGCTTCTGGTTGAGGCAAGAAGAGATGTCCTTGGACACAGTGACGTTGTCAGTACATTGGCTGATGTAACAAAGCAACGATTGTGTGTAGTCCTCTAAGTTGATGGAATCAACATCAGCTGCCACATCTCTGAACACACACACACACACACACACACACCAGTCGGTGTACACGAAATGGTCTTCAATTGTAGAACTGGATTGGAATTGCAAACTCAAAGATGCTTGAAATGCTAGACATAGAATTAAAATGTCAGAGTACTGATGAGGACAATGACAGTGAGCAATCCCATCATAGCCAAAGTCTATGTTTAAATATATACAAGCGTTGCCTAAGTTTAACGAGAAAGACGTAGAAATCATTTTTCGCTTCATTTGAGGAATCGGGTAAACGAATGAACTATTTGGTAAACAAATGGCTTTGACGATCCAAGCAAAATTTACAGCTAGTCAGATATTTGCATCACTATCAAAGGAAGTAGCTGGATAGTATTCTTGAAGTGAAAAAAAAAATGATCTGGTATCATAAACCTATAGACAACGTTTTCGTAATCGAAGGAGCAATTCTGGCCAAAAAGTGCAGAGAGTTTGAAAGGATCAAACGACACAGTTTTGACCTGTAGAAAGGGCATAGTTGAACATCAATTAAACATATAATGCTCTCAAATACATTTGGAAAACATGAGTATTTTGGAGGTTTCTTAAAATTCATTTCCTGAAGTACTGAGAACTTAAATAGTACAGCACAGAACAGGTCATTTTTCCCATGTTCAAGAGCAGAGAGTTAAGTCTGCAGTATTCTCTGTGTAAATGTCAAATGATTATAATTTGAGTTGTATATCTAAGTTTGTCTTCTAACATCAATTTCAATCTGTTGGGAATAGAGGTAAAGAAAACAGAAATTCTTAGATGGTTAGGGAAAAGTGATCTCAATGAATATATTAAACCACAAGGTAAAGAGGAAGACCATGATGAGGGGAAGAGAAGTTAAAAATATCATTTTTCTTTCTCCGAAATGAAGTAGGCAGTGTGAATTCGTACTGTTGACGGCGAAGAAAACGCATTGGGAAGATCGATGTATGAAAATAGGATAAGCCAGTGAGATTTGTTGAATTGTTGCAGAACAGTAGAAGTTAATAATCTGCAAAAGAACATAAAACCTGATCAAAAGTTTGTTGAGAACAAAGTGCCAGGTATCTTTAATAAGCATACGTTTGAGGGTAACATTTATGCTTGTATGCCAGAGCAGATATAGAAATGAACATTCAAAAAGACAAAGGAGAATATCAACCTTTGATGAAGATAGATGTGGTTGCAATACTGAAGAAGCAGAAAAGCAGTGGTAAAATATGAAATAACTTGTGAGAAAAGCAGTGATCTTTGATTTAAAGTGAGAGTTGAGAGTCTGGTGAAACGTGGTGAAGTGATGGTTGAAATAATTAAGTAATTCCCAGTTTCAAAGACAGCAGTTATTCGTGGCACTGATGCACCTAGATCACAGGTGGTAGAAATGCATGCTGTGATTGAAAAGCCAGTGGATAAACAGGAAAGTGTAATGTTACAGTGGGTATATCCTGGAATTTCTTTTAATTATGAGTCATCAAGATGAAAATGCTACAGTTGCAAACATAATGAGAAATCAAATAATAATGGAAAAGAAATAGCTGCTCAATTATTAGAGACTCTATTTACAGTCAAAGAGTCATAGGCATACACAGCATGGAAACAGACTGTTCCATGCCGACCAAATATCCGAGAAAAATTTAGGCCTATTTGACAGAATTGTTTGCATATCCCTCTGAAACACGAGGCTGTTTCTTTAAAAACGCCATGCAGTCCTTTGATTTTTTTGGACAGAGAGGGCGTAAACAACACAGACTCTGAAAAGTCTGCTTTTTGGGACAAAGGTTTTTGGGCCAATTTGATAATAGCTAACAGATACTGCCTCAGTCAGAGGCTTTCAAGTTTTGTTTTAAAAATGCACACTCGTACAATATAAAGAGAGTGGTCAGTTCTCCCAGCTTAGCTTTCCTCTGTTTTTTTGTAAGAGTAATGTGGAAAAGCTGCTAGGCCCAGAAGCAGTTCCAGGCTACCCTTCTGCATTCTATCATGGAAGAATTTGTTTGATTTTTCCTTCTGTGTCGAAAGGTGTGCATGATGATTGACGCAAGCATTTCGGACAGCATCATTAAGTTGGAATAGTCTGTTGGGTTTTTGAGTAAGATATGTTATTTGGTATTCTGTTTTCTGTACTTTGTGTTTCATTCAGCAAGCTTGAAAATATTTTTTGTTTTGTTTGAAACTAGGCTGTTTTGCCAGCTGACTATCTCTTGGAATATCCACTTTTAAGCTGCTCAAAGCACGTAGCACAGCATAGTTGTGCTACGTGCTTGAAATGTTTTGAGTGGTCTGACCTGGTCTATTAATAATATACACCCAAACTTGCCTTGTAAATGCTATCAGTAAAGATCAAATGGTTGAGCAAGATATAAGAGTGGTGCGAGCATATTATTAGTGCGGAGAAACTAGCTGAATTGCAATGGAAAGATGAATAACCAAAACAGCTTTATCAAACAACTTTCACAGAAGAGAATCTGACACTGCCCCAGGATGTCACTGTAATAAAAATGTCATCTTGGTGAGGAAATGTAGGCCATCACATATTCAGGCAGCAAAAAAATGAGCATAAGTTCATCAAGTTGTAATATGAGCAGCTTATAGAAATGCAATGTTGTAGGTGGTACTTAAATTACCGTTATCAGTTGGGAGTAAGGAAACCTCAAGCCAAAATGAAAACACAATTTCGTTCATCAGGAGCGCATAAAGATGTGGTTGAAGAATCTGGACTTATGTTACCTGGAAGGTAATTAGAAAACTTCAGGCTCTCATAAAACCAACACTCTTCATAGCTATTTCAGGAAGGATTTACAAAGGTCCGAAATGGTTGTGTACGATCTGTACCTAAACCTATAAGTGGGAATTAGGATTTGTTGCAAAAAATGGATGCATCTACAATATCGAGTGAGTGAGTTAGCTAGACAACATTTGAAAGTAGCACAGCAATATTATGAAATTGGAAGGTTACAACAAATAAAAAAAAAATCACGATTTGTTAGTGCAGATAAAGTTTTAGTTTTATTAGCAATGTTCAGAGAACTTTGAAAACGAATCCAAGTGACGTTATGAAATTGAAAGGAAAATGAGTGAGGTCAGTTATTTAATTATAATTCCAATTTGAAAGGAATGTCTTAGAGTGTGTATATATTCACAAGTGAATTTGATCGGCAAGGAAAGCAAAAGGATAACATGGTACTCGTCAGAACTCAGAATGAAGAATCAAGTTCAGAGGATTCTGAATTTGGAAATCATCAAATTAAAATCAGCAATGACGAAGTCCTCAACAAATGCGATACATTTTTGATTTACCCTCAGAAGAAAATCAAAACGACCTGAAATAGTTAGGGAACTCCAGATAGGGAACTAAGTGGAAAAAGCTGGGACATACTAGTGCAATCGTGTATGATAGAGATGGAGAAAATGCTGTTCTAAGGAAGCAAATTCCTTAACCATTTGAAGTTTGCACAGGTTCAAAGAGAAATTGAACGCATGTTCCAAGGCAATGGAGTCGAATTGAGTTGCAGCTCCTCCACAGTAACTGCACCAACACCAGATTGGACGTAACCATTATGTGTAGACTATCACAAAATCGGTGCTGTTGCAAATTCTGGTCATATCCTATTCCACGTTCAGAAGACTGTATTGAGAAGGTGGAGCAAGCAATTGATATTTCCAAATTGAATTTGTTCAGAGAATACTGGCCGATATATTTATTTGAAGAGGAGAAGGAAATGTCGGCTTTTCTGACAATGAATAGATTGTACTAATTGAAAGTGATGCTATTTGGTATGAAAAATGCACCAACCTCATTTCAAAGACTAACCAATGAAGCCAGTTCAGGATGATTCAAATATATTGCATTCATTGATGATCTGGTGATTTTTTTAGTCACACGAGGAAGGAATATTTGCAGCATCGAACAGAATTATGAAGGTTGCGAGGTGTGCTTGGTGATAAGCATTGCTATTGGGCGGTACGGTGGCTCAATGGTTAGCACTAGGGTCACAGGTTCGATCCCAGCCTCGGGTGACTGTTTGCGCATTCTCCCCCCGTGTCTGCGTGGGTTTCCTCCGGGTGCTCCCGGTTTCCTCTCACTGTCCAAAGATGTGCAGGTTAGATGAATTGGCCTTGCTGTATTGCCCATAGTGTTAGGTGAATTATTCAAAGGGAAATGGGTCTGGGTGGGTTACTTTTCAGAGGGCCGGTGTGGTCTAGTTGGGCCGAAGGACCTGTTTCCTCACTGTAGGGAATCTAATATAACAAAACAATGAATTCAAAAAAGCCTAAGTCACATTTCTGGGCCATGGAATTGTACAAGGAGAGATACCTCCTCAGTATTTAAATCAAAGTTTATTCGGAAGTTTTGCATAACCTTGACGAAGAGGGATGACCAACGATTCCTGGGTTTGAGGTGGTTTTGCTTCAATCTTGTATTTTTTTTAACAATTTGGTGTTTCGACTGACTGACTTTTTTGAAGGAGTGCAGAAGATGGATAGAAGAAAGTCAGAGGCATTTGACAGCCTTCAAATGAATTAACCACTGCCCAAGTATAAACCAACCCTAATTACACAAAACTATTCAAGGTGGCTATGATGCAAGTGACGTGGCTGTAGGTGTGATATTCTTGCACGAAGACAATGAGAAGATTGAAAGATCAACTGAGTATTTTGTCCTGAATAATCAACAAACAGAACAGAAGTTATTGCATGCTTGCAAAAAAATGCATCGAACATAGAACATAGAAAAGTAAAGCACAGAACAGGCCCTTTGGCCCACGATGTTGTGCTGAGATTTAATCCTAATGTAAAATATAGTAACAACCTACGCACCCCTCAACTCACTGCTATCCGTGTGCATATCCAACAGTCGCTTAAATGTCCCCAATGAATCTGCATCCACCACCACCACTGGCAATGCATTCCATGCATTCACAACTCACTATGTCGAAAACCTACCTCTGACGTCTCCTTTATACCTTCCTCCTAATATCTTCAAACTATGACTTCTCGTACCAGTCAATCATGCCCTGGGGAAAAGTCTCTAGCTATTGACTCTATCTATTTCTCTCATTATTTTGTACAGCTCGATCAGGTCTCCTCTCTTCCTCCTTCTCTCCAGCGTGAAAAGTCCGACCCATTCAACCTTTGATCATGGGGCAAGCCCTCCAGTCTAGGCAGCATCCTGGTAAACCTTCTTTGCACCCGCTCCAAAGCCACTGTATCTTTTGTATAGTTGGACGACCAGAACTGGACACAATATTCCAAGTGTGGTCTCACCAAGTAGAGCTGAAGTAAAACCTCTCGGTTCTTAAACTCTATCCCTTTGTTGATGAATGCCAAAACACCATATGCTTTCTTAACAAACCTATCCACTTGGTTGGCAACTTTGTGGCATCTATGTACTTGCACACTCAGATCCCTCTATTCCTCCACACTGCCAAGAATCCTGTCTTTAATCCTATATTCAGCATTCGAGTTTCACCTTCCAAAATGCAACACTTTGCGTTTATTCAGGTTGAACTCCATCTGCCATTTCTCAGCCCAGCTCTAAATCATATCTATGTCGCGCTGCAGCCTGCAATAGCCCTCTATGCTATCGACGACATCTACAACCTTTGTGTCATCTGAAAATTTACTAACCCACATTTCAATTTCCTCATCCAAGTCATTTATGAAAACTACAAAGAGCAGAGGCCCAAGTACAGATCCATGCAGTACCCCACTCAACACTGTCCTCCAGGCAGAATACTTTCCATCTACAAACGCACTCTGTCTTCTGTCAGCCAGCCAATTCTGAATCCAGATAGCCAAGTCTCCCCGTATCCCATACTTCCTGACTTTATTAATGAGCCTACCATAGGGAAACCTATCAAATGCCTTGCTGAAGTCCACATACACCACATCCACTGCTCGACCGTCGTCGACCTGTCTTGACATCTCCTCAAAGATCTCAATAAAATTTGTGAGGCATGACCTGCCCCTGACAAAGCCATGCTGACTGCCTTTAATCACACTATGCTTTGCCAAATAGTCATAAATCCTATCCCTCAGAATTCTTTCCAAAACATTGCTGACCACAGACGTAAGACTGACTGATCTGTAATTGCCAGAGATCTCCTTCTTGAAAAGAGGAACAACATTCGCCTCTTTCCAATCCTCCAGTACAACACCCATGGAGAGTTTAAAGGCAAATATACTCGCTAGCGGCTTCACAACCTCCTTTCCCGCTTCCCGAAAAAGCCTAGAATAAATGTGGTCTGGCCCTAGGAACTTATCAACCTTAATGTTTTCAAAAATATCTAGCACATCAACTTTATCAATCTAGATGTGGTCAAGACTGTATTCCAGTTCCTCGAAGTTTTCATTTATATAAAGTTCCTTTTCCATTGTGAAAACCGAAGCAAAAAACTCATTTACGGCTTCCCCTGTCTGCTCAGACTCCACGCACAAGTTCCCTCCGCTACCTTCTCCTTGATCGGCCCTACCTTCTCCTTGATCATTCTCTTATTCTTCACGTATGAGTAAAACGCCTTTGGTTTCTCCCTAATCCTTCTTGCCAAAACTTTATCGTGCCCCATCCTGGCGCTCCTCAGTCCATTTCTGAGCTCCTTTCTAGCAAGCCTGTAATTTTCTTAAGCTGTGCTAGATCCTTGCTTCTTCCACCTTACAGAACCTGCCTTCTTCCTTTTGAAGAAAAGTCCTCTGTTCTCGTCATCCAAGGTTCCGTAATCTTACTCCTTCTTACCTGTCTCAGAGGAACAAATTGCATCACTCGCAACAACTGCTCCTTAAATAGTCTCCACATGTCTGCTGTGCCCTTTCTGTGGAACAATTGCTCCCAGTATGTACTTCCCAACTCCTGTCTGATACCGTCATAATTTCCTATTCCCCAGTTAAATATCTTCCCTCGGTAATTGTTCCTTTCACTTTCCAAGGCTATGCTAAATGTGCGGCAGTTGTGATTATTTTTACCAAAGTGGTCTCCCACCGCGAGATCTGATACCTGTCCTGGCTTGTTGGCGAGCACCAAATCCAAAATGGCCTCACCCCTCGTCGGTCTGTCGACATACTGAGTAAGGAAACCCTCCTGAACACACCTGACATAATTGGCTCCATCCAAACCATCTACACTTAGGACGTTCCAGTCGATATTAGGAAAGTTGAAGTCACTCTTAATAACAACCCTGTTTCTTTTGCATATTTCCACAATCTGCCCGCCTATGAGATCTTCAATCTCTGTACTGCTATTAGGTTGTTTGTAGAGAACCCCCAATGCTGTGGCTGTTCCCTTGCTGTTCCTAACTGCCACCCACACTGACTCAGTACACAAACCTTCCTCAGCAACCTTCGTTTCTATAGCTGTGATGCACTCTCTGATTAGCAATGCTACGCCCCCTCCTGTTTTGCATTAAAACCTTGAGCATTGTGTTGGCGTTGCGACATTTCAATGTTTATATTGCAAGTAATGTGTCTGAGATAACTGTACACACCAAACATAACCTCTCAAAGATTTTTTTTTAAATATTAAAGCTAAAAATGCAGCACTGCAGTGATGGAGTCTATAATTTCAGCCATTCAATTTGCAAAACATACACCTGGCAGGACAAGAGAACATATTTGCTTGTCTAGACTTTGATAAAGGCAGAAAAGGTCAGGAAATGGACTGAGATATTGACTGTTTGAGTCGATGTACTGTATATGCATTGTCATGTAAGACTAAAGGCTTTTAAAAATCAAGCCTTTTTTTATACTGAAGGTTCAGTTTTTAAAGCGGAGACGTATGACAATGCGTGTTCTTCAAGGGATGCAATTTGTCCTTTTTTGAAGGCATTAAGATTGACATGAAGAGCTTTCTACGTTAACCCAATGGGGTAACAGCTTGTGAGGCCTTCCTTTGTTTTGAAATTGGAAATATTGAAACAACCTGGACGGATAGTGTCACACTGTCACAGAAGGAGACTTCTTACTTTCAGTTCCTCTCTGTCAAGGGTGCTGCAGGAGTGTTCTAGCTGTACTTTGGAAGCTGCAGTGCAGCTTTCCCTTCTACTCCATCTCTGAGCTTTTCTTGCTGTATCTTCTCTTTATTGGAGAATTGTCGTGAGATGATCTATTTTACTGAATTTGCCTGTGTGAATGATATGCTTATGGGATGTTACAATGTTGGAACAGATACGGTTAGTCGCTAATAATCTATTATTCTGTTAAGTTTTCCCAAATGAGTTAACATATTCCGTTTCTTGATTTGATGGATTTTCACAGCAGTGTATGAATGAAGTCTGTTCTTTTTATTTTCTTCAAATCTGACAGTTTGAGCAATCAATTTGCATCTAGAATGCTTTGTCTGGCACTTGAATGTAAGATAAAAAAGACTTTCAGTGTCTAGGCTATATTCTTAAAATATTTTCAGGGATTCTGGGCGTGACCATAATACTGTATATTATGCAAGCTTTTTTAATGTTACTGTGGGCACTTGAGTAGTACGGTGGCATAGTGGCAGCACTGCTTCCGTACGCCACTGGGGACCCGGGTTTGATTGCATCGTCAGGTGACTGTACGTGCAGAACAGAGTTTCTCCCTGTGTGTCCGTGGAATTCCAAATGATATGCAAGTTAGATGGATTGGTAATGGGAAATGGGTAAAAACAATGACTGCAGATGCTGGAAACCAGATTCTGGATTAGTGGTGCTGGAAGAGCACAGCGGTTCAGGCAGCGTCCGAGGGGCAGTAAAATCGACGTTTTGGGCAAAAGCCCTTCATCAGGAATACAGGCAGAGAGCCTGAAGCGTGGAGAGATAAGTGAGAGGAGGGTGGGGGTGTGGAGAAAGTAGCATAGAGTACAATATGTGAGTGGGGGAAGGGATGAAGA
>NC_057755.1:9891941-9976604 GCF_004010195.1 Chiloscyllium plagiosum | reverse complement strand
GGTGTAATCCAGGTAGCTGTGGGAGTTGGTGGGTTTGTAAAAAATGTCGGAATAAAGTCGGTCGTCATTAATGGAAATGGAGAGGTCTAGGAAGGGGAGGGAGGTGTCAGAGATGGTCCAGGTAAATTTAAGGTCAGGGTGGAATGTGCTGGTGAAGTTGATGAATTCACCAACATATGCAAGAGCGCGAGGTGGCGCAAATGCAGTCATCAATGTAGCGGAGGAAGAGGTGGGGAGTGGTGTCGGTGTAATGATGGAAGATCGACTGTTCTACGTAGCCAACAAAGAGCCAGCCATGACTGGGGCCAATACGGGTGCCCATGGCTACCCCTTTGGTCTGGAGGAAGCGGGAGGATTCGAAGGAGAAATTGTTAAGGGTGAGGACCCGTTTGGCAAAACGAATGAGAGTGTCGGTAGAAGGGTACTGTTGGGGACATCGGGAGAGGAAGAAACGGGGGACTTGGAGGCCGTGGTCATGGCGGATAGAGGTGTAGAGGGATTGAATATCCATGGTGAAGATGAGGCGTTGGGGGCCAGGGAAACGGAAGTCTTTGAGGAGGTGGAAGGCATGGGTGATGTCTCTAACGTATGTGGGGAATTCCTGGACGAGGGGGGATAGGACGGTGCCGAGGTAGGTAGAAATGAGTTCAGTGGGACAGGAGCATGCTGAGACAATGGGTCGGCAAGGGTGGTCAGGCTTGTGGATCTTGGAAAGGAGGTAAAACTGGGCAGTGCAGGGTTCCCGGACTATGAGGTTGGAAGCTGTGGGTGGGAGATCCCCTGAATTGATGAGGTTCTGTATGGTCTGGGAGATGACGATTTGGTGATGGGGGTGGGGTCGTGGTCGAGGGGGCGGGAGGAAGAGGTGTCCTCGAGTTGGCGTTTGGCTTCAGCAGTGTCGAGGTCAGTGCACTAGACTACCACTGCGCCCCCTTTATCTGCTGGCTTGATGATGAGGTCGGGATTGGAGGGCTGCGCGTTGTGAGAGTAAGAGGTTGGAGTGGGGGAGGGGGTAGACAGGTTGAGGCAGTTAATGTCCCGTTGGCAGTTGGAAATGAAAAGATCGAGGGCGGGTAATAGGCCAGCGCACGGTGTCTGGGTGGATGCAGTGTGTTGGAGGTGGGCAAATACTGAGGAACTGAGGGACAACACAATGTTTGCAGAAAACCTTTGAAAATGCACCAAAAAAGGGGCGAAGAAAGAATCTCGTGATGTGTGTCAACATCCACACCAAGAAAGTTACAAAAATAAAACAAGAACAGGGTATTCAGGAGTAATTTGGAACTGGACAATGAAGATGTGATCAATGAGTCAGACGAAGAGAGAGGGATTCCGTATTATTGTTTTGTGCCTGATCCTAAAGAATGTAACGAGAAGAGAGAAGCGGTCAGCGTTCCAGAAAACTCACGAAAAAGAAGATTAATCAGTTAAAAGAACTCACAAAACTATCAAAATCAAAGCATCAACAATATGCCAATTCCTGACATCATTGTATGACAGGTCATCAGTTCTTGCCTGGTAGTTGTGCTGTAGCATTAAACAATTAACAGTGAATAATGACGATGTGTGAACTAACTTTCAAAGTTCATTTAATCAGAAATCCTTCACCTTGCTTGGGGCTGTAGTGGCAGAGCGGTAGCCTCCTCATCTCTGAGGCTAGAAGATCTGGCTTTGGGTCCCACAAGGTCGAGAGCGTGTTTCATTACCTTCTTGAATCTACCAAGTAAAATAATACAATGTTCACTTGATTTTAGCAAATGAGGCACAGGTAAATGTTAGACATTGTCTGCAGCTTCGCATAAGGTACATTATCAGCTTATTTCGGAAGTCAATGCAATGGAAATAAAGCCACTGGTAGCTTTAAATGTTTGTGTTAACGTGAAAATCCACTGTTCAGTTGAAAAGGATATATTTTTCTTTAGTTTTCAGAGATTCTGAGCTTAATGTTTGAAGTGGTGCAAGTGAATACAAACCAATATATTTCTCAGTTTGGGTTTGAGTGTGAGCTTTTCATGTTCATTTCAATTGCAAGAATCAGAGAAAAATGTTAAGCTTTTCCTCACATTCATTTTGACTGCAGCACTCCAGATCTCTGTAATCCGCACCCTCAGCGAAGCGGAATAAGGGGATAGGTTGAAATACTCGAAAAAGATCAGTCAAATTGGAGGCAATGGTGTGGTGATGAGGTGACTGGATGAATAATCCAGACTCTCAGGCGGGTTTGGGCCAGGGTTTCAAATCTCACAATGGCAGGCAGTGAATGAGAAGCTAGTTTCGCAGAGACCATGGACCCATTGTCAGTGGCTGTAAAAAAAAAGCATCTGGTTTGCTAATAGAGTTATAGAATCATAGTGATGCACGGGACGTAAACAGACCATTGGGTCCAACTTGTCCATGCCGACCAGATATCCCAACATAATCTTGTCTCACTTGCCAGCACCTGGCCCACATTCGTCCACAATCTTCCTATTCAAATGCCCATCCAGATGCCTTTTAAATTGTGCAATTGTACTAGCCTTCATCAATTCCTCTGTCATCTCAATCCATACACGTGCCACCATCTGTGCGAAAAAGTTATCCCCTTAGGTCAATTTTATAATCTTTCCTCTCTCACCATAAACCTATGCCCTCTAGTTCTGGACACCCGAACCTCAGAGAAAAGACTTTGTCTATTTATCTTATCCATGCCTGTCACGATTTCGTAAACCTCTACAAGGTCACACCCCAGCGTCCAATCTCTAGAGAAAATAAGCCCCAACCAGTCAACCTCTCCCGATAACTCAAATTCTCCAACCCTGGAAACATTTTTGTAAATCTTTTTTGAACCCTTTCAATGCATTTGCTGTCTTTACTTCGTTCAGCCGACACAAGTTTTGTTAAAAAGACGTGGGTGAAGTAGACCTTTTAAAAGAGTTAAAAGCGAGCAATGATAGCACCAAGTGTTCTCAATAAGATACAACTTGACATGTGCGCCAGCTACGGGAGTAGCTGGTTGCCTGGAAACGTCAAACAAAATCCGAATTAAGCTATTCAGTTTAAATTGTTCCGCGAAAATCATCAATTTTCAATTATGTTTGAGTGAATATATTGACAATCTTAAAAGCCAGTGACACAATCCGATGCTCTGGGTTGAAAGACCAAGGGAAAATTGAACGGTTGGGAGGAGAAAAGCCAATCCCAGCAGGTAAAAGACTGTCTGAAAAAAAATACTCTCTTAAATGTACCTTTTTCGATCAGTAACCTGTGAAGCAGATTCCCTAAGAAGAAGAAAAGAAGACACAAGAAAATCCAAATAGAAAAAAAAATTGAAAGCTGCCTGGTTTTGAGATAAGAAGTGTTGTTTTGTAAATCTTCATTGAGAGTTTTATCGGGCTAGTATTGTAGAAGGGAATGTAAAAGATAGGTTAGAATAAGAACTTGTACATAGTTGTATGTTAATTTTTATATACGTAAAGAAATAAAGTTATTAATTTTTATTTTAAATAGTTCTTGGCCACTCGAATTTTGAAGATTAACGCACGGAAATATGATGTGTAACATTTTGTGTTGCTGGTTTTAAATTAGGCAGGATATTTTACCCCGTGTCAGAACAGTATGGAGTAGGAAAATCTTACTGAGCGGTACAAAGTCATGGTAAAAGCACATCTGCAGCACTGAGAGCAGTTTTGTACCCATAATTAAATATATTATTTCATTAGAGTCATTTCAGAGAAAGTTCACTGATATGGGAGGAATTCTCATTTGAGCAATAGGTAAACGGAATGGGACACGATTAACTGCAGTTTAGAAGAGTTAGAGGTGATCTATTTGAAATATACAGTACTCTTAAACCGTTAATAGGTTAAAAGCTGACAGGAAGTTTCTCCTCATTGGAAAGTCTTGGAGCCTTTAGAATGTGAGGCCATCGAGCCAAAATAAAATGATATCAGTTTAAGAGTGAGAGAACGTTTGAAATGCATTCACGCTGAGATCTGTTGGAATAGACTAATTTCCACGTATAGTGCTGAGAGGGATAGATTGTTAATCAGTCAGGGAATCAAGAGGTGTGAGGAAGGATCAGGAAAGTGGATGTGAGGAGTATCCGTTCAGCCTTGATCACCATTGAATGGGATCAAACAGTTTGCTTCTGTTCCTCCTTGATATAGTCATTTTGCCTCCTGTATGTAGCTTCAGATGCACAGTGATGTTGTTGACACTTAACTGCCCTCTGAGCAATTAGGAATGGACAAGGGAGGCATAGTGGCTCAGTGGTTAACACTGCAGCCTCAAGGTTCCCGAAACCTGGGTTCGATTCCACCCTTGAATGCCTGTCTGTGTGGTGTTTCCACACGTCCCTGTGTCAGCATGTGTCTCTTCTGGTTATTCTGGCTTCCTTCCACAGTCCGACGGTATTCAGGTGAGGTGGATCTGCCATGGGAATTTCAGTGCTACACAGAGAAGAGTCTGAGATGAGTACTACTTGGAAATTTGGTATACACTGGATGGTCTGATTCTACATGGCAGGTATTTGACAACAAATGCTGGCTGTTCCATTAACTTCTGCATTCCATGTATTAGGAGTTGCGAACTCATGTGTCGTGGAATAGGCCAGACAAATCAAAACATTCTTAAGCAGACAGCCTAGCCCATTCCTATGCATTATGTTTCAGTACATGTGCAGTGAAAATTAACCGTAGTGAGGTAGCTAGTTTGACTAACTGGATTCAAAAGAGACAGAAGTTTATTGGCAAGATTGTACAATGAAACACAACAACAGAATAAAGAACCGCTACTGAAGTCAGTTAATCCAAACTAGACTAATGATATTGTTCCAAATATACACAAACGTCTCAAAACACAAACCCTCTTGAAGCACAGTTTAAAAATGGAACAGATGCTTACAGGTTTAAGTTAGAAGAGCAGAAGGAGACAGACAACATCTACACAGCTCACGGTTGAACTCACAACTCGTTCTGGACTGGACTAAACTGCTCAGGTAGAGAGCTGACCACACCCCTTTCATTATACAGGTCACTTCTAAAACATGACCACTTTGGCCTGAAGTCTCGCCTCTTAACATATAAACAAAAAGGTCTCGCAATCCACTTTAAGCTCTGCTTAAACAGTGTAATCTGCAGCGAGACCTGTTTATTACCATTCTGTAAACAAAGAGCATACTATCCTTGAGACACCCTCCTCCTTTCAAACATGAACCATCACTACCAAAAGATGGCCTCATTTTTAAAATCTTTCAAAAAGTTGGTTAGTAATCTAATCATGCATGTGCACTATACTAACTATAAACATTCAAACATGCAAATTCAGGCCGCGGGACACTCGTCACGCAACACACCCGTATCTCATTCGAGCCTCAATAACGCATCAGCAATCATGTTTTCACGACCTGCCACATGCACAATTGTCAAATTGCATGGCTGCAACAACAAATTCCATCTGACCAGTCTGGCAGTTTTGACCTTAAATTTTCCAGAAATGTCAATGGGTTATGATCAGTATATACAATTGTCTCAGGTGCATTGCTGATGATAGAAACACTGAAATGTTGGAAGGCTAACACCAACCTTAAAGTCTCTTTCCCCACTATTGAATATTTCTGTTGATGAAAGTTTAACTTCCTGGAAGAATACCTGATGCGTCTTTCTAATCACTTGACATCTTCCTGCAGGACCACCACATTGACACCCACATCACTGACATCGATAGCCCTCTAAAAAAAGGCTTCATGTAATCCAGTGTGGCTGATTCTGGGGCAATAGGTGACACCGCTTTTTTTTTTTGGTCTGTCAAATGCTTTTTAACAGTCCGTTGCCCACTTAAAAATCTTGCCCTTTTTTGACAATTCGGAGAGTGGAGCAGCCACACTGCTAAAGTTCAGCACATAATTCCGGTAAAATCCACTCAATCTCGGAAACTGTAGTACTACTTGTTCGTCGTCGATGTGGAACATTCTCAATTATTTTCATTTTTGCAATCTGTGAGGCCATTTCCCCATGTCCAATAACAGGTGACTTGGGCTTTGGCAAATTTACTTTTAGAATATTTACCACCAAGCTTGCCTTCTGAAGTCGATCAAATAAGTCTGATAAATGGTGTTTGGCCATTTCTCTAGCTCTGTATAATCGTTCCATAAAATCTGGCACATAGTCCAAACAGGTGGTGTCTGAATTCTGACTTACTAATTCTCCTGAATCAATTTTAACAGTCCTCTTATTACTTTCCCAAATAGAATTTCAAATGGATTGAATTTGGTCAATTCGTTTGGTGCATTTCTGAAGGCATAAAGTACAAACAGAACGCTCTTACCACAATCATCTGAATACTCCTGACCCCAAGCCATCAACATGTTCATGAGTGTGTGCTGCCATCCCTCTAACGTTTACTGCAATTCCGGATGGTACGCAGTAGATTTGAATTGCCTTGTTCCCAAGTCATTCAAAGCATCCTTGAATAGTTTGGATGTGAAGTTTGATCCGTGCTCTGACTGGATCGCTGCTGGCAGTCCGTATCTGGTAAAAATAATTAAGTAATTCTGCTACAGCATCTTTAGCTGTGACGATGCATAATAGAATTGCCCCTGGAAATGTAGTCGACACATTCATTATTATTAATAAATACTTAATCCCATTTTTGTTTGCGGTATGGGACCTACGCTACTTTACAAGACCCTTGTAAAAGGTTCATCAAATGCAGGAATAGGTATTAAAGGTGCAGGTTTCATTACTGCCTGTGGTTTTCCGATTAGCTGACATGTGTGAAATTTCTGGCAAAATTCAACTACATCCTTGTGTAGTCTAGGTCAGTAAAAATCTCTTTGGAATTTAGTCTGTGTTTTCTTCATTCCAAAATTAACTCCAAGTAGTAGCTCATGCGTGACTCGTAACATCCCCTTTGTATACCCTACTGACAAAACAGTTTGATGAATCTCCACTCATTTCTCATTTGCTTGAACGTGTAAAGGTCTCCATTTCCTCATTAAGGCATCACTTATTCAATAGTAATACCCAGGAAGGTATTCACTGTCCTTCTGTGTATATGCCTTTTGATATAACTGTTTTAAGTTCCCATCTTTCTGCTGTAACTAAGGAAGCATAGCAGAGCTAAAGATATTTGCACTTTTATGTGTTTCCTCCTGCTCTGTGCGACTTATCCGATCAAAACAAAATTCTAAGATAAAGCTAAGTCCGCTTCCTTTTCTGTGGATTTTTATCTTTCATACTTCAACTTGCACCTTTGTGATCTTGTGACCACACGATCTTCATGGGCGGCATGTTGGCACAGTGGTTAGCACTGCTGTGGCACAGTGGTTAGCACTGCTGCCTCACAGCGCCAGGGAGCCAGGTTCATTTCCCGCCTCAGGCGACTGTCTGTGTGGAGTTTGAACATTCTCCCTGTGTCTGCGTGGGTTTGCTCCGGTTTCCTCCCACAGTCGCAAGAATGCGCAGGTTAGGTGAATTGGCCATGCTATTAATGAGTTTTGAGAGGCTTTTTTTTTTGTTTATATGTAAACAGACGTGACTTCAGGCCAAAGTGGTCATGATTTAGAAGTAACCCGTATAATGAAAGGGGAGTGGGCAATTATCTCGCACTTCAGTTCAGACCAGACATAGCTGGGAGTTCAACAGCGAGCTCTTTTAAAACAGGCTCTCTCTCTGTCTCTCATTTTACTTTAAACCTTTAAGCATCTGTTCTTTATCTTACTCTGTTTTAATAGGGTTTGCGTACTTAGACTGTTGTGTATATTCGGAACAGCATAATTAAATCCAATTTTGGATAGTCTGAGTTCAGAAGGGGTTCTTTATTCTGTTCTTAGCGTTTCATTGTGTAATTTTGTGATTTCTTTTCCGTCTATTTTAAATCTGTCAGTCAACCAAGCAAGCTTACTCCGGGTAAGTTTCACCGTACACTTACGGAAGTAAGTTGCAAAGTTACGGTCTGGCTTGCCTGCTCAAGAATGTTTTGAGTGGTCTGGCCTAGTCCATAAGAGTGGGAAGCTTGATTCATTCGATTTTACCATCGAAGTCCGGTCCCACGTGTGGAAAACAATCGATATTTCTTCTCAGCAAACAGCACTGGAGCAGATGAACTGAATCAACACATTTTTCTGAGTGTTTTCAGGTCCATACCATTTTTCGATACTAGATGCCGAACATTCCCAGAGACAACAGACGCTGAAACCTTTCAAGATGGGACGAATTTAGTGAGGAAACATATTACGATCCCAAGTCTACTTTAATCTCAGACCCCATTCTTTCTATTCGCCTGAAAAGGGGAGATCCATGTTGAGATTTTCGACGAGGTTATGTCCACTGGCCGAAGCATGTGATTCCGGATGTAGGGCTTTTGCCCGAAGCGTCGATTTTACTGCTCCTCGGATGCTGCCTGAAGTGCTGTGCTCTTCCAGTACCACTAATCCAGAATCTGGTTTCCAACATCTGCAGTCATTGTTTTTACACCATGTTACTCTGGGTTAATCCTGCATGATATGCTCAGAGGTTGTTTGGCATTGAGGATTAATGATATAACCATGCAAATGCACCGACTTACTGAAGACCGACAGAAATTCAAACAGGTACCATATCTGAATTTGTCATTAGAAAATGTGGCAAGTGGAGCATGGGAGCTACCGGGTATCATAATGGAAGTGGACACTCTCAACTCTCTGAAAAATATTGAAGAATATCACGTGAGTGTTGTCAATCACAGAGGTTCATGCCACCGTATCCTGAGGAGAGCGACTCTCGGCCAGACAACAACAAAACCCCACAACACAATCAAGCCTTGGCCAAGTGATTATTTTTTTTTCCACTGGATCTGGGCCAACAAGCCATTCAAGTTGCTGCTGGTATGCAGACTCGAGGAAGCAAATGAGTCCTACAAGGCCTAACG
Source organism: Chiloscyllium plagiosum (assembly GCF_004010195.1). Lineage (NCBI taxonomy): Eukaryota > Metazoa > Chordata > Chondrichthyes > Orectolobiformes > Hemiscylliidae > Chiloscyllium > Chiloscyllium plagiosum. Next base: position 9,967,718 of record NC_057755.1, on the reverse strand, counting down.
TTTTTAAGGGAACTCATAGGCTGGTATCAAGGAGAGTGCGCACCCTGGAAAGTCCATTGATATGTGCCTGAGAATGACCTAATTCAAATCAGAAGCAATTAGACTAAATGTCTGGTTAAATGGTCGTCCAGTTCTCAAGGGGGCCAATACCAGCACAGCTGTGTCAGTGGTGGCAGAAGCAATCTTTAACAAGATTCTCTCTGGACTTCAACTCTTACGTTTGCACAGGAGAGATATTGAGAACATACTCCAGGGAAATATGACAGATTGAGGGTAGAACTTTGATTCTGTTGTCCTCTGAGAAAATGTCGATGCAGTTGCCAGTGACTGCAGTAAAAGGCTCTAACCCAAACTTGTGAGAGAAGAACTATTTGTGAAAGATTCACTTTGATTGTCTCAATGTTTTTTCGATTAGAAAATGGACGCCCGAGTGAAGTCTTTATTAAATATGCAGAAGAATTTCAGGAAGGACGAGAGAAGATCAAAGGAGCCATGGCGACATTGTACATTGACGAGGGAGCAATTCCATGTTTCTCCAAGGCCTGCTCGGTTCCATTTGTCTGGCAACAATACAGGTAGAAACCAGAAGGCTGGAAAGCAAAGAGATCTTCAAACCAATGCAGTTTGCGAAATTTTCAGCAATGGTAATGCCGAAAGTGAAGCCTGACAGCCCGGTTCACTTTCGTGAGCATTTTGTGGAGCTCAGTTGTTGATTGTGGATGTCCATTCAAAGTGGTTTGGATGTGCATACAGTTCACTCAGCAATGTCAGGAATGCAAATTGAAATTCTGGAAGCAACGTTTGCGATAAATGCACTCCGGGTATTATTGGTTATAGAAAATTAGGAATCGTTTATCGGCAGTGATTTCGATTATTTCCTAAATTCGAATTCCATTCAGATGGTTGGGGGACAGCTCCAAACCATTCATTGTCCAATAGTCTGCCAGAAAGAGAAACTTAAATGTGGAAGTTACTCTTAAAGGAATAGCCAATAACTTCACTCGATACCAAGATGTCCATGGTCCTGTTTCATTTCAGGGCTACTCTTCAGTAGAGGGATAGCTCCAGCAGAGTTGCTGATGGGAAAATGGCTTTGCTCCAGATTAAAACTGAAATTCCAGGACTTTACAGAGAGGGTGAAACGGCACCAGGAATGCCAATGCCGACCATATTCGAACTTCAGAGAGAAAAGTTTACATCAGGGGACGAAAGCTGGTTTCTAAACAACGGAAATGGACCTGTATGGGAATGAGGCGTGATATGGTCTGTAACATGAAAATATCACTTTGGTGAGGTGGTCCTGCGCAAACTTATGAATCAGGCGAAAGCTGCTATCTCATATACAGCACAGGACCAAATATACCTGGCCCCTTAGATAAGCCAGAAGGGCTGACAGAAACCGTGGGTTATCCCTGTGCATCTCATGTCAAAGAAAGCATGGGTCCACGATGGATGCAACGTCAATACTGCCTGAGGAAGTTGAGCCAACTCTCCAAAGATGTTTTGGCTGTAGGAGATGGGCAAAACTGCCTATACTGGAACACAGTCGGCGGACGCAGGCATGGACAATTACGTCCTAGAAAAAAGCTACAAGAGAGAAAACATGGCATGAGGGGGAGGGGTTGTGTGTGAGTACCAAGTGGATAATACTGACTATGACAGTCTTGATTGGGGTTGCCAGCCCTGGCTGACAGATGTGAACAGGAAATTCAGAGGATTGCCTCCCTCTCTTGACTGGAATTTAGCTGCCTTGTCAGCGTTTGTGAGCTGTGTACTCTTAAGTAAAAGTTGACTTGGTGACGGGTCACCGGCGTTTTTGCGGCCATTCCATAAATAGTCCATATTAGAGAGCAATGGTTTATGTTTCCTCCACATTACAAACATTGGTTGATGTGTCCTTCATATTACACAGCAGTATTCGATGCATCCTCATTTCTGCAGAGCAGTTTTTTTTCCACATCCCAAATTCAAGTTGCCAAAAAGAACCGCAATATTTAAATGGTGATAGATTTCCTAGCTCTGGTTCGCAGGTGTCGTTGTGCATGAATCAGAGATAATGGGAATGCAGGCATAGCAAGTAATCAGCAAAACTAATAAACTGTCACCATTTCCTTCGATGTGGGTTAAATACACAGACAGTGTGTAAAGCATCACGTATTCAATGCATGTTTGAAAAAAAATCTGGAGTCGTAAGCATAGCATTAGTCTCAATATTTAAAGAAAGATGTAACTGTAATGAAACAGCTCAGAAAATGTTTAGACGAATAATCCCTGGCACAAAGATTGTATGACGAAAGGATGGTCAGACTGAGCTCGCGGAGTTTAGAAGAGTAAGAAGCGACTTGATTGAAGCATGTAAGTAGTTGGGGCAGGATGAATAAATCTTCCTGTGGGAGGGTCTAAGGCAGAGATTGAGAAAGGCTTATTTCCATCACAGTCTGTGACCTTTTCAATGAGGTACAAGAAAAGCCTCACGGGAATCTTACCCACAAAAGGACCATCGGCTTCATCAGATCCTACAGAAACATGCGATCTTCAAGACAATGTTATAATATGACATCCATTGGTAAGTGAGTGAGGACCAAGTAGGCCACAATCTCTTTGTGCTTGAAATTTCACAACAATACAGATAAACGACAGCACTTAAAATGACAGGTAGTCACTAGAATCTACCCAGCATATGGTCATTTCATTCCTTTTGAGATTATGTTTTTCGGAAGCAGCTCCAACCTTCTAACCCAAACACGCACACTCTCATACATTCACAAGCATTCGTATGCTCACACACAAACACTCAAAAACACAGTTACTCAAAAACACAGACACACATAAACGTGTGGACTCATGTGTGCACACACGTTCTCACGCACACTCTGACGTTCAAACACAAGCATTCAAACAAACTGACACGCACACGTATTCACACTAAAATATAACCACGAATATACATAGACACACAGATACGTAAACACCTGCACACAGAAACACAGTCATGTTCAGATGCATTCTCATACGCATGCAACGACCAAAGTCATCCAGCAAATAGCATTCTTTTGTCATGCTTTTTGCTAATTCGCAGCATCCTACATGAGATAAGATGGTGTCCTTCTTCGATTTGCTTCCAGATTAACTTCCGCATTCATTTACTTTGAAAGTATCACATAATCAGTGCAACTACTATTGAACAAAAATCCAAGTGTACTCGCAACATTATTGCGGTGGCTGCAAAAGGGTATCAGACGCTAATAGTCTTGCAGCGAGTAACTCACCTCCTGAATCGCCAAGCCCTTTCCATTATGTGGAAGGCAAACGTCAGGAATAGGATGCAGCATTCCAGTTGTTTGACTCCATTCAAGACAAACCTGCTTGCGTTATTGGCAGAACATCTACAAAGATCCATTCCCTCGAACACTGACCCAGATCTACAAGATTCATTGCAGAAATTCAGCAAAAGAGACTTCGAAGTTTTTTCTGCAAAACTGTAATCATTTCTATCATGAATGAAATTGGGAGACAACGTGTGGGATCGCCACCATCTTGTAATTTCTCCTTCACGCCACCCACAATTCCGACTTAAAAATATATGGCTCCTTCAGAGATACTGCATCAAATTCCAGGAACACTGTCCATAAAAGCATCGTGGCCCACCTACACCAGTTTGACTGCAGTGTTTCATGAAGTAGCTAGTCATCACCTTCTCAAGGGCAATTAGGCACAAACACTAATTGCTGGCTCAGGCAACAACACCTAAATTACAGAAATGAATAGAAGGGAATGAGGTACATTCTTTTTTTGAATAATCCTCTCCGTTTCCTCTCTGATTCTCCACTAACCTATCTCCTGGACTGATGTCCCTGTTCAGTTCTGATCGCTTAGTTTTCATACCTCATACTTGTTCTTTTTTCATGTTTAAAATGTTGGTCTTAGACCCACTTTTCCCCCATTTCAAACTTGATGTGAAATCAAATCCATAATGATCACTTCGACTTAGAGGGTTTTTGCTTGTAGGTCATTAACTGATCCAATCATATTGTACTATAAATTGTCTACTATAGGCTCCTCTGTGGTCAGACGTGAGCTATGCTGCTCCCAGATACGATCTCCACATCATTTCGCACAGAGGCTACCATTGCCAACAGGAGTTTTTTTTTCAGTTTAAACTCTCATGATTATTGCTTTATCACAGTTTTTAATGTTTTTTTGTATATACTTCTTCAAATTTCCAGTCCCTGCCCAGTCCATAAGCGCAGTTCGTGATTTCTGCCGTTTACTGTTACTCACCTCCACCCAAACCGCTATACATTCTTATCTCCTGAAGCAAAGACATACCTGGGCGTTGCATTAAAACTAACTTCGATGAGGAGTCATATGTTGAATATCATATTACTGACTTATATTCAACCATCAATACTCAGGAGCCACTTACTTTAACTCAAAGCTCCTTAACATTTTAAGATCATGTTTATAACATGAATGCACGTCCTCAAGACATTACTTGAATGCACGTTCAAACACGAAGCTTTTACTTTGCACTCACCCCTCCCACTGCATACTGTATTGTTATTGCAAAATCCGTCATCCCAGAACTTGATTTCACATTTTAGTATTTCGCACAACTGCCTGAATTCTATTCATTTACTGGTGGAATTGATCCAATTTTGATCCCTCATGCTGATGTTGTCCAATTTGTTTAAATCTTGTTCTATTTCACTCTTTAGCTGGCTTGTTAAAACAACAGTCCCAGTATGGTTTAGTTGTGCATTAACCGAATGGATCAGATCCCATTTTCCCAGAACGGATGCCAAAGTTGCCTGAAGCAGAACTCACTTATTTTACACCAAACGTGGAATCACTCAATCATTTACGTACTCTTGTCCACCTAGATGTAAGTTTGCTTGCTGGTTTTCAGATGTTTCATCATCATACTAGGTGAGCCTCCGGTGAACCACTGCTGTTCTGTCCAGCTTTCTATAAATGTGGTTACTTTTCCTTGGGTTGGTGATGTAGTTTACTGTTTTGGTCACATCAATTCATGTTCTTTTTCACAGAAGAACTGAGAAAAAGAATTGGAAATGAAATCACCAACACAGGAAATTACAACATCACCGCAGGAAATGACATCACCCACCCAAGGAAACCTAAACACGAAAATAGAAAGCAGGATAGAAGACCAACCAGGCTGACTGATGATGTTACCTAGATTGGTCATAAAATGTCTCAAAACGAACCTTCCAGCTCAGCGAGTAAACTTACATCCAGAACCTTAACCTGAACTACTAATCTTCTCACAACTCGCTCTTATCCAACTTTTCCCAACTTGCTATTAACTCACCCAGTAAATGCGATATGACACCCATCATAAGTTCCACTTTCTAATTTAGCACTGAGCTTCTCATACATGCCTCAGAAGAACCTCGTCCCTACTTATTAATGAGTTGCTGGGATGAACTTGGATAGTAATCATTGGGCACAATCTCCGGTCAATGCATGTTTTTCTGCAAGGGACAACATCCTGTCCCTTGGCACAGAGCACGACACATAATTGCCTTCTGAATGCACACTGCTGCACAGGACACTATGTAAATCATTCGATAGAATGTCTCGCACTGCCAGTTTATTTCTTCTTCATCCCCACTCCCAATAGGTTTGATATGCTATGATGCCTCAGCAAGTTCAACTTTCCAACCTATACAACCTGTACTCTTGCAATATGACAATGAGAAGATCTAAATATTAACTGGGCAGATTTTTTTTCTAGACCATTCAATAACCTGGACAGAAATATTCCATGCTTGAAAAGGAACCCTTGACCTTTGGCGTCACACCATTTCAGTGCTTGCATTGCCAGTAATATACCTGAGATAATTCCACACAAAAACATAACGCTGAAAGCTTTTGGAACAATATTGTAAATAAAAATGGAACACTGTTGACATTGAGCTTATTGCAGCCATTAAATTTGAAATTCTTACACCTGGCAGACAAGAGAATATATTTGATGACTTGTTTTGTCACACTTTGATGAAACAAGACAAAGGCAGGAAGAAAGGCCTGAAATAGACTATGGCAGTGATTGTTTGAGTCATATACTGTATATGCATTGTCGTGTACTAACTACAGTGTAAAACTGAAGATTTTTAAAAATGAAGCCATCTTTGTATGTTAACGATTCCATTTTTAAGGAGGGATACTTGACAATACTTAGGCTTAAATGGGAGGGGCTAATGTGCCCTGTTCTTGAAGCAAGGTTTTAAGATCAGCACGAAGAGCATTCTACTTGAATTCAATTAGTTAAACAGCATATGAGGCCTTGGGTTCTTTTTTGTAAAGGTTGGAACAATAGAAGTTGCCTGAATGAGTGGGTTACTTTCCCCCAAATCTAGGAATTTTTAACTTTAGTCTCTCTCTGTCACAGTCGCTGCAGGAGAATGGATGCTGGTCTTCGGAAGCTAAACTAAAACTTTAGGTAGGGTGGACAGTAAGAGCCTTTTTCCTCGGATGGTGAAGACTCACACGAGGGAACATAGCTTTGAATTAAGAAATGGTAGATTTAGGACAGATATCAGTTTTAGTTTCTTTACTCAGAGAGTAGGAGGGGCGTGGAATGGTCTACCTGCAACAATAGTAGACTTGCTGATGTTAACGGCATTTGAGTGGGCATTGGACATACATATGGAAAATAATAGAATAGTGTAGTTTAGATGGGCATCAGACTAATTTCACAGATCGGCGCAACATCTGTGAAACTTTTACTGCACTGTGACATTCTATGCTCTATATTGTCTATTCTCTCTGTCCCTGCAACTTTTCTTTTCATGCCTCTTTCCTGGACTGGAGAATTGCCGGTAGACAATATATTTTACTGAATTTGCCTTTGCCGATGGGATGTTACCATTTTGGAACTGTTACGATTTAGTAGCTAATGATCCATTGTTCAGTTAAGTTTTCCAAAAGGTTTAACTTAATCTAGTCTTTCGTTTGTTGTATTTCAAATAACGTGTATGAGCAAAGCGTTTGGTATTTTGCTTCAAATCTGATCAGTCTGACCAATCAATTTGAAATTGCAGCACACTGCCTGTCACTTGAGTATAAAATAAGAAAAAGTAAGGGTCTCGGCTCTCTTCTTAATAGATTCTGAGTGTGTTGGTTCCGTTGTATAATGCTGTATAGCATCCAAGACCGTTATGGGGGCATGGGAGTGGTACGGTGACACAATGGTTCCCATTAATACTTCACAGTGACAGTGACATGTGTTTTATTCCATCCTTGAGCGACTGTCTCGGCAGATTACAATTTCTCCCCGTGTCTGTGTGGATATCCTCCCACAGTCCAATGATGTGTAGGTTAGATGAATTAGACATGGGCAATGTAGGATTACAGGAGTTTAGTCGTTCGGGGTGGCTTGGAGGGTCGATGGGCTGAATGGCCTGCTTCCACACTGTAGTGATTCGATGATGTGACAAAAATAGATCGAATCACACCCTTTAGTTTAACGACAAACCAAACCTTTGGCCACAATCCCAATGAGTGTGAGTGCCTCTTGGTATAAGGTGACGAGGTGAATTACCATCTTCTACTTTCCTCCACATTAGCAACATCGTCTTTTTCTAGCTGAGCATTTTGCTACGTTACGCAGTGAGTTGGAAAATGAAGGTATCGAGGGTTTAATTCCTTGTTGCTCAGGAACATGTAACTAGGGCCAATGTCAATGTAACCTCATACAATCACTAGGGACTCATCACAGCATAAATAATGGACAGCCATGTCTTTCTAACAGTTGTATTGAATGCCTTAAACTGGAGAGTAATTCACTTTCAGCAAGATGATGTTTAGGTCTGAACCATCTTCGATCGAGGTTATATTCTATCCTGTTCTGGCAGCAGTTGGTATCACTGGTGAGACATTTTCATACTCTGTTGCTTATCAAACACAACTTTACAGAAGTGTTACTCTTTAGCTTTCTGGACTAGTAAGTGTAGCGAATTTATTTATTGTTTTTTTTATTTGCACATGTTCTTGATTATTTTCAGACTTCGTTATCTCTAATGCACTTTTCTTCACCTTCTAATCTCTCCAACATTTGTTTAAGGAATCGTTTGATTTTCGTCCCTTACTTAGTTCACACTTGGGTTATTTTCCATCTTTGTCACTTGCTCTCTCTTTCTCTGCCTCTCCTTCCCTCTCCAATACCTTTCAATACCAAAGTTCCCTTCTCACTACTTTATGTGTCCCTTGCCACCATTGTAATTTCTATCCGTATTTTAATTCATTTCTGGAAAAATAAAACGCTGTACTTTTCCTTCATATCTATCTTCACTGAAACATATATACTTTCTGTCGTGTACCCTGCTTTGATTCTACGTGTTCGGGTTTATACTGTTTCACTCGTCTTTGTTGTTATCAGCAGTCGAAATGCCTTTATCCAGAGTAATATCCTGCTCCTTTTCATTCTGCCCGAGTCTGTCTCGTGTACAATTTCCCATGTGTTTCCGTTTCAGCTTTTCCATGATATTGCCTGGACTGGAGACTTCCATTTATGAAGGGAGATTTGACACACTGGGGTTATTTTCCTTTAAGCGGAGGTGATTAAGAGTGAGCGTGATTGAAATGTATAAATTATGAATGGCATAGACTGATTAGGCAGTAAGCGACATTTCCCCTTGTTTGGAGAATCAAAGAACGACGACATAGATTTAGATACGTGTCAGAAAATTTACATGAGATACGAGGAAAACCTTATGCACACAAATTTAGATGTAACAGCCTGTGAAAGTGGTCGAGGCAGAAACCTTGATCTCTCTGAAAATACATTTTGAAATGCATTGCGATGCGAATCCTATGAGCCAATTGTTTTGGAAATGCTTACAGAACTGATAGATGGTTGTTTATAATTGGTGCAGACTTGAGATACCGAGCGACCTTTACTGTATCGCTGTGACGGACCTGTGGTGCATTTTATTGTCGGTGTTATTTCCTTGTGCTCATCTTACCACTTGAGTTTTCTCCTCTCTTTTGTTGTAATTAAATTTTAATCCTTAGCGTCCCTATATTCCCTAACCACATTTAAGAACAGGAGAGCACGCGAAACGGGTGCCAATCAGTTCTTTTAACCTGATCCTCTATGCAATACGATCACTGTCGATCATTAATCATCGCTTTTACTTCTCCTTCCTGGTATTAGTGAGAAGCAACAGAGAACAATCTGTGTTAAAATAATCTAGCTGAGATTCTGATGGCGGAAAAAGAAAGCAAATCGGTGTTGGTGTTCATAAATAATTTAATTCGTTCAACAATCTGAATGTCTCCTTGCTAAAACACACCGAGGGATGGCAAAGTTAGCAGAAAAATTTCAAAGACATCCCGAAAAGCGGGTGAGGAACACCAAGAAAGTCGCGACTAAATAATGAAGAAAAGGGTATTCAGGAGCAATTTGAAACTAGATAATGACAATGTGGTCAATGAATCACGGGAAGAGGAAGGGATGCCGAATTATTGTCTTGACCCTGAACCTAAAGGGTATAACGCGAAGAGAGAAGCGGTCAACCTGCCAGATACCTCACAAAATAGATTTATTCAGGGAAATAAGCCTCACAAAAGTATCAAAACCTAAGCAGTAGCAACAAAACAATTCTTGACCTCATTGTGTAACAGGTCCCCAGAGCTTGCCTCGTAGTCATGGTATGGTATGAAACAGAGTAGCAGCAAATAATGTCAATGTGCGAACTACCTTTCCGCAGTCATTTTAATCAGAAATCCTTCATCTCCCTTGGGGATGTTGTTGTGCAGCGTTAACTTCACATGTCTGACTCTAGGAGACCTGGCTTTGAGTCCCGCCAGGTCCAAAGTCTGTGTCATAACATTCCTGGACCATTTGATTGAAAATACTAAGTAAATTAACTTAGTGTTCTTTGTGATGTAAGGAAATGAGTTGCAGTTAAATGTCAGAAATGATATGCAGCTTAGTATTAGGTAACGTGTCAGATTATTTCGAAATTTCTGTGCATGAGGAAATTGAGTCACTGCCAACATTTAATGTTTCTGTTAATACGAAAATTAACTGTGCCATTAAGAAGATGGCTTTTCACTTTATTCTTTCAGGGATTCTGAAGTTAGTTTACGACCTGGTGAAAGTGAATACACAGTGACATATATCTCAGTCAGGACTTGAGTGTGGGCTTTTAAAATTTATTTCAATTGCCAGACACACAGATAAAAATTCGGCTATTTCTCATAGTCTCTTTAATTAGCCGTCCACATCTCTGTGACCTGAGCACTCAGCAAACTGGAATGAGGGGCTAATGTGACTGGACGAGTAATCCAGAATCTCAGATAAACATTTTGGGAACAGGGTTTCAAATCCCACTAATGCAGCTGGTGAAATTTAAATTCAATGGGAAGTTAATTGAACGGGAGCATGGATCCATAGTCAGTTGCTGGAAAATCTCCATCTGGTTCGCAAATGTGTTACAGGGAAGGACATTTCCTGTCTTGACTTCGTTTAGCTTACACAAATATAGAGAAATCTTACTGCAGCTGTACAAGACTATGGTAATAGCACATCGATAGCACCGTGAGCAGTTTTGTTCCCATAATCGAGGATATTATTTCATTTGAATATTTTCATAAAAGGTTCACTCGTGTGGGAGGGATGGTCTTATTAGCAATGGTAAATAGGCTGGGACTCTATAAAGTAGAGTTGAGAAAAGTGAGAGGTGATCTCATTGAAACGTACAGGATTCTTAAAGGGCTTGGCAGGTTAAACTCTGCAAGGACGTTTCCCCTCATTGGAGTCTCCTGCAGACGCTCGAGTGTGAAGGTCATCGAGCCAAATTAATGTGGTATCAATATCAGACTGAGAGAGATCGAATTCCGTCTCTGAGATGGTTCTGAATTTTTGAAATGCCTTTGTACATTTAATGCTGAGAGAGAGATTTGTTCTTTATGAGCCAGGGAATCAAAAGGCACGAGGAAGGATCAGGAAATGGATGTGAGGATTGTTCGATGAGCCTTCATCACCATTGGATGCGATCACACAGCTTACTTCAGTTCCTGTTGTTACTGTGATTTTGTCTCAGATATGTATCTTCAGATCCACAGAGATTTGGTTGACTCTTAACTACCCTCAAGGCAATTAGGAAAAGACAAGGGAGGCATAGTAGCTGAGTGGTTCGCACTGTTGTCTCAAGGTGCCCAGGACCTGGGTTTGATTTCACTCTGGAGTGACTGTCTGTGTGGAGATCCCACATTTTCCTGTGTCATGTGTTTCCTCTGGTTCGTGTAGTTTTCCTCCCACAGTCCAACGATGTTCAAGTCGCTGGATTAGCTATGAGAAATTCAGGGCTCCACAGATAAGGGTGAGGTTGGGATACTTCGGAAGTTTGTTATAGGTACGATTGACTGAATGACCTGATTCTATACTGCAGTGATTCTATAATAAATAATGGCCTTTCCGCTGACTCCTGCATGGCATGTAATAGCAGTTGGGAATTGTGTTGAGGTTGTACAGGACATTGGTGAGGCCTGATCAGGAATACTTTTCCAATTCTAGTCTCCCAGTGAAAGGAAGAATATTATCAAGCTGGACAGGGTTCAGCAGAGATTCACCAGGATGCTTCTGAATGTGAAAGGTTTAAGCTAGCAGAAAAGTGTAGATTGGCTGACATGGTTTCACTGAAGTGCAGCAAGTTGAAAGGCAACATTATAGAAGACAATAAACTCATGGCTGGGATAGGTAGCAGCATTAATGGTAGCTCCCCCCCGCCCCCACCAATGACGAGGGTTTCAAGACTCGAGGACAATTTTTAACGTGAGGGGGAGATCTTTTTAAATTGCATGAGGGACCATTTTTGCATAGAGGGTTTGTTTGCTCCTAGAAAGAACTTTGTGAGGAAGCGGTGATTGTGGCCCCATTTATGAATAGGGAGGGATTACACAAATATTGGCCAGGAGCAGGCGGGGGGACTAGTACAGTTGTGACAATGTACAGCATGGTTTAACCGTCAAGACTATTTTAATACCTTATGACTCGACAACTCTGTGAATTAAAAACTGGATTCGATATTTTGCTTTTGTAACAGCTTTTCTTTCCTCGCAGTCAACATCCTGACAATTGGGATCCTGTCTCGGGGAAGATGCAATCTCTCGAAATGTGTCAATCTCTATCTGTTGGCCATGGCTGCATCAGATCTCATGGTGATTTTCTGCAACATAGTATTGTATCGTGTGGCTGCACTTTTCTGGTTGGACTCCTTTCTGCTCTACACTCCAGTGTGCAAATTTGTTCTCTATCTGTCTCCCACGAGTGTAGATTGCTCTGTCTGGTTCACCGTCGCTTTTACCTTTGATCGCTTTGTAGCTATTTGTTGCCAGAGTCTGAAAACAAAGTATTGCACGGGGAAGACAGCTGGTGTTGTCATCATGACCTTGACTGCAGTATTCTGCTCAAAGAACATCCCATGGCCCTTTGTGTACAGATCGCATTATGTAATTCATAATACACGAAGCGGGTGCCATATATCATCAATGTTTTATTTTGAAAGCGCGTGGAAAGCGTTTTCTTGGCTTGAGCAACTGATTACTCCAGTGTTTCCATTTTTCTTGATTTTATTGTTGAATGTTCTTACTGCTAGATGTATCTTCGTTACTAGCCAGTCTAGGAGGAGACTCTGGGATCAGACCTACAGTAAGAACGACAAAGATCCCGAACTCCAGAACCGCAGAAAGTCAATAGTTTTAATTTTTATAATATCCTGCAATTTCATGCTGCTCTGGATGACCACAGTGGGCTATTTCATTTTTTATAGATTGATCAAAGCATATATGCACAAATCATTATTTAACCCCGTTTCAGCATTTCAGAAAGCTGGAGTCATGCTTCAGTTATTGAGCTCCTGCACCAACACGGTCATTTACACAGCAATCCAGAGAATGTTCAGGCAGCAGTTGCTTGATTTGCTCAAGTCTCCTTTTAGTCTCATTGTAAATTGTACTGAACGAATAAAATGGCAGAAGTGAATGTTGCATTCTTTCCCTCAGTGCTTCAGATCAGAAGTAAATCACATTTCTAGGTATCTTATGGCAGATTTGTAGTGCCCCTAACTTTAAACTAGGAGACCCAGTTTCTTGTCACAGCGACTGACGAGTTGTGTGACAGGATCTCAGAACAGAGTGATCAGAAACACCAAGGTACACTTATAACGGCATTCTGTGAAGGATCAATTTACACAGCTTCTTTCAATTCCTTTTACATTAATAGTTAGACGTAAATCAAATTATTGAAACGCTCACGAAAATTATCACCTGATTAGACTAGTCACGTTTGGTATGGATGTTCACTTATAAACAGTTCGCCTTCACAGAACAAACTCAAGTGTAATTGTGCAGATGAAATGGCCAAGAATTTGTCAGAGAAAGATTAATTCCACAACATTAAGCTGATAAGCATTCTTTGCAGTTTCGATTGGATCGGAATGAATTGTCTTTGTTGTACTTAGGAAAGGTTCCACCTCCTTGCATGTTGATTGAGCCGCCTAGAAGTTCAAATGCTCAAATGAGGTTGGTCATACTTTTATGGTTCTCTCTGAAATGACCGACACAAATTGTTCATGTAATGGCGTTAAGAATACTTTGTGGAAACTGTACATTTTTGAAAATAATTTTGAAAAAGTCTGTGTACTTTTGTCTTGTGTGTGAGACGGCATGTGGCATGTCATTGTTTCTCAATTCTAGTTCTGATCCGTTAGCCCCACAGAACAAAGCAGTCGCTGTTAACCCTGTGGAACGACCTGAAACTTTGGGAATGTGGGACTGTGAGACATGATTGGGATGGCTGGGACTTTGTGGACTTCAAAAGCTAAACTCTTAAGAAATAGTCCCTTCATGTTGTTCCCTGCCAAACCTGGCCCTGTCTCGAAGTTTCCACTGGCCTCTACCTGTTGATTGTGTCTCATATAATCTCCATGTTCCCGAACAGTATTTGATTCATATTTAAAAGCGGTACATGCTACATTCTTGTGATTTGTACCAGGGTCAAGTGGATTTCATTGACATTGATCCTTGTTTGGGTTTGTCCAACTGTGCCATTCGGGGAGCCCTGTCTGATGGATATAAGCCGGAGATTTTGAGAGTGTGCTCATTCCAGGGATTCCTGTGATCTGTTGGTTCAGAGCCAGTGCACTGTGGACATCTAATACAAAAGTGACGTGGTGATGGTATTCCAGCCTCTGTGCAGACGTCTTACTGGCAATGGCAAGAAATGGTACGCTGAAGGAGACAATTCACTCACAACCGTCCTATTAAATGTCAGTTAAGCATTTCTGGCATCATGCCTCTATGTGGGAAGCTTGAATCGTTCGATCATACCACCGAAGACTGCGCCCAGTGTGTTCAAATAATTTCTTATTTCTTTTGAGCCAGCGATATTGGGGCAGATGAAATGAAACATTTTTCAAATTGCTTTTGCACCCATAGCATTTTTATTTAATAAAGCCTAACTTTCCCAGAGACACCAGTGTTGAAATCTTTCATGATGTGATGAATTTAGTGAAGGCATGTTACGATCCCAAGTCTACTCTAAGTTTCTTACACTATTGGTTCTATACGCCTGAATGGGAGAGTCCATGTTGGGATCTTTGACGATTTAAGACCACTGGCCAAGCATGCGAGTTTGGGTTAATCCTGAATGAGATGTTCAGAAGGTGTTTGGTCTATAGGATTAATGATACAATCATGTAAACACACCTACTAGCTGAAGCCCAACAGAAATTCAAACAGACACCACAATTGAATTTGTTATTAGAAAATGTGGCAAGTGGGGCATGGGAGCAAAAGTGCGTCTCATGGAAGTGGGCACTCTCAACTGTCCAAATAAGCATGGGGAACACCACTTGAGTGTAGGTAATCACAGAGCTTCTTGCCCAGAATAGTCTGAGGACAGGGATTCTCGGTGACGCCACAGCAAAAGCCCACAACACAGCCGAGCCTGGGACAAATTATTAAAATGTTCTCCTGGATGTGGGCCAGCAAGCTATTCAAGTTGATACCACTATCCAGACCCGAGAACTCAAACGAATTCTGCAATGCCTAACTTGACTGAGATAACTCATAGGCTGGTATTCAGGAGAGTGCACACCCTGGTAGGTCAACCTATGTGTGTTTCAGAATGACTAAATTCCGTAGCGACATCCAAATCAGAAACAATGCGACGAAATGTCTGTATAAGTTGTCGCCCAGTTGTCAAGGGGACCAATTCCAGCATATCTGTGCCAGTGGTAGCAGAAACAATTTTTAACAAGATTCTCTCTGGACTCCAGACCTTAAGTTTGCACGAGAGAGATTGAGAACATATCGCATGAAAATATTGCGGATTGAAGGCCAAAATTCTGGTGTCATCGAGATACAGTTGATGTAGTTACCACTAATTGCAGTAAAATGCTTTAACCCAAACCTATTGGGTGGAACCGTTTGAGAAAGATTCACTTTGACTGGGTCATTTTTTTTTCGATTAGAAACACACTGTCCGAGTGAAGTCCCAACTAAATATCCAGAAAATTTTCAAAAAGAACGAGGGACGATCAAGGCCACCTTGTATGTTGACCAGGGTACAATGCCATGGTTCTCCAAGGCTCGCTCGGTTCCATTTGTTTTATGGGCAACAGTAAAGGTAGAATCCAGAAGGCTGGAAAGCAAAGGGATGTTCAAACCAGTGCATTTTGTAAAATTGCCAGCACCAATCACACATAAAATAAAGCTTGACAGCCCGGTTCACTTTTGTGAACTCAGTTTTTGATTGTGGATGTCCATTCAAAATGGTTTAGATGTGCATATAGTTCACTTAGCAAACTTGGGAATGACAAGTGAAAAGCTGCAAGGATTTTTCACGAGAAATGCACTCTGGGAATCATTGGTCATGGACAATGAAGAATCGTTTATCAGCAGTGATTTCGAGTATTTCCTGAAGTCGAATTCGATTCGGCATGTTTGGGGAACAGCTCTATACCAAATATCGTTCAATCTCTTGCAGAGAGTGAAGTTCGAATGTTGAAGTTACTCTTAAAGGAGTAGCCGACAGCTTCAGTCGATACCAGATTGCCCACGTTCTTGTTTGATTACAGGACAACTCTTCAGCACATCGAGAACTCTAGCAGAGTTTCTGATGGGGAGAAGTCTTCGCTCCAGGTTAAAATTGAATTTCCCAGACGTTTCAGACAGGGTGAAACAGCAACGGGAATGTTAATGCCGCCCACATTCTTCTGCCAGATAGACCGTTTACATCAGTATACAATATTTGGTTTCTTAACCACAGAAATGAGGCAATGTCAGCACAAAGTGATCGGTAACATGGAAAGTTTACTTCAGTGATGCATTTCTCAACAAACTAATACATCACCCGAAATCTGCTATCCCATTCACGGGTCAGGAACAAAATGTACCTGGCCCCGAAGATAAGCCAGAAGTGCTGCCATAAACCATGTGTTCTACCCGTGCATCTCACGTCAAAGACATCCCAGGGTCCATGACGGATTGAACTTCGATACCACCTGAAGCAGAAGAGCCAACTCTCCCAAGACTTTTTGGTTGCAAGGGATGGGCAACACTATCCATATTTGAAGCATAGTCGGAGGAAGCAAATCTAGGCAAAACGTCCCAGGAAAATCTACAAGGTAGAGAATAGGACATGGGGAGGAGGGGCTTGGTGGGGTTGCAGTAAGTGGAATGAGGAGAAGTTGGGTCACATTGATTATGACATCCTTGATTGGGGTTTTGAACCCGAGCTGACAGATAGTAAACTGAAAATTCAAAGGATCTCCTCCGTCTCAGGACTGGGGTCGAGCTGCCACGTCAGAGCCCATGTACTGCGCACATGTAAGTAAAAGATGACTTGGTGATGAGTCACCACATTTTGTGCAGTTTTTCATAATTGGTCCATATTACAGAGCAATGCTTTATTGTGCTCTCCACATTACGAGAAATTGGTTGATGTGTCCTCCATATTACACAGCAGAATCTGATACATCCTCCATTCTTTAGAGCCGTTTTTGATGTATCCTCAATCTTATATAGCACTGGTTGATGATGTTGGAGCTCAATATCAATTTGCATATCATTTTAGCAACAAGAGCAATATTTACTTCCTCCTTGAAAGCACATAGTGCTTTGATTTCAGCTACTTTTTGTTGCTGTAGTGAATTACACTGGCTCACCACTGTCGGTGTGACTTTTTCTCCCACATCCCAATGCTCAAGAGCTTACATAAAGCTAATAGCTTGACTTCCAAAAAGCCTGTAGTAAGGTGCCTCATGGGAGGCTGATGAGTAAGGTGAGGGCCCATGGTGTTCGAGGTGAGCAACTGGCATAGATTGAGGATTGCCTGTCTGACAGAAGGCAGAGAGTTAGGATAAAAGGTTCTTTTTTCGGAATGGCAGCTAGTCAGAGTGATGTCGCACAGTTTTCATTGTTGGGGCCGTAGCTGTTCACCTTTTATGTTAATGTTCTGGACAAAGGGGACTGGAGGTATTCTGGCGAAGTTCGCCATTTGATACAAAGTTGCGTGGACAGGCAGGTAGTACTGAAAAGGTGAGGAGGCTACATAAAGATTTAGACAGTTTAGCAGATTGGTCCAAGAAATGGCTGATGAATTTCAATGTGAGCAAATGCGAGGTCTTGCACTTTGGAAAAAAAAAGAGCACAGGCATGGACTATTTTCTGAACGGTGGGAAAATCCATAATGCCAAAGTGCAAAGGGATCCCGCAGTGCTCGTACAGGATTTTCTAAAATTTGACTTGTGGTTAAAAAGCAAATGTAATGCTACCACTTATCTCAAGAGGGTTGGAGTGTAAAAGCAGTGATGTGCTACTGAGATTTTATAAAGCTCTGGTTAGGTTCCATTTAGAATATTGTGTGCAGTTTTGAGCCCCACACCTCAGGAAGGACATATTGGTACTGGAGGCGTGTCCAGCGGAAATCACATGGATCATTGCTGTGCTGGTAGGCCGAACATATGATGAATGGCTGAGGCTCCTGGGATTGTATTCATTAGATTTCAGAAGATTGAGGGGAAATCTAATAGAAACTTACAAGATAATTCATGACTTAGAAAGGGTGAACGCTGAGAAATTGTTTCCATCAGGCAGGGATACTAGGACCAGTGGGCACAGTGGTAGAATTAGAGGGCGTCAATTGAGAACTGAAATGAGGAGACATTCCTTCAGCCAGAGAGTGGTGGGCCTATGGAATTCATTGCTACGGAGCGCAGTGGAGGCCGGGACATTAAATATCTTCAAAACAGAGATTGTTCAATTCTTAATATTGCAAGGAATTAAGGAATACGGGGAGACTACGGGTAAGTGGCATTGAAGTGCCCCTCAGCCACGATTGAATGGCAGAGTGGGCTTGGTGGGCTGAATGACCTTACTTCCACTCCTAGTTCCTACGGTCTTATGGTCTTAGGTTCCAGATAGTCCGCATCATCAGTAAAATACTTCCTGCAACCCGTCTGAGAACATCCAACACTCTCCAAAATTCCAGAACGAATAATCTGAATTATCCCTACGATCAAGACAAGGAAATTAAATGGAATATCGCAAAAATTGCAGATGGTATAAACCTAGATTGGAGGGTGAGAAGTGAGGAGGCTGCAAAGTTCTTGTAGTTTGAATTGGACTGTTTGACTGTATGGGCAAACGTGTACTAGATGCAATGTATTGTGAATAAACATGACGCTACACACTTTGGTACCAACATGGAAGACAGATTATAATTCGAATGGCTGTACAATGAGACACGGGAATGTTGAACGAGACAGAAGTGTCCTCTTGCACCACTCGTGGACCGCAAACATATTCATAGAATCCTTACAGTGGGGAAATAGACCCTTCAGCCCCACAAGTCCGCACTGATCCACCAAAGAGTATCCCACCCAGACTCATTCCACTACCTTATAACTCTCCATTTCTTCTGACTAATGCACGTACCCTACAAATCTCCGAATACTATGGGCAATTTCGCACAGCGAATCCATTTAACTGCACATCTTTGGGCGACAGGAGGAGATCGGAGCACCCAGAGGAAACAGAATATACAAACTCCACACAGACAGTCGCATGAGCCTGGAATTGAACCTGGGTCCTCGGTGCTGCGAGGCAGCAGTACTAACCACTGAGGCAGCGTGCCGCCCCAGTTGCAGATACAGCAGGCAGCAAATGATGCAAACCGTATGATGGCGTTTAAAGCGAGAGGCATCGTGTACAGGAACAAGGATATTTTGTTGCATTTATACAGGGCATCAGTGATACCCCAAACTTGGAATATTGTGTGTACTTCTGGTCTTCTTATCTTAAGAAGGTTTTTCATGCTAAAGTTCTTGCTGTAGAGCAGTGGTTGATATAGTGCAGTGAGAGTTGACTACATGGAGTCCGGGGATGTCATAAATTTTTAAACTCGGAAAGCTAAATTCGTGGTAGAGGATGGAATAGTGTTACGGGGATCTGGATCAGTGGTGCTGGAAGAGCACAGCAGTTCAGGCAGCATCCGAGGACAGGCAAAATCCGAGGACAGGCAAAATCGACGTTTCGGGCAAAAGCCCTTCATCAGGAATAAAGGCAGAGAGCCTGAAGCGTGGAGAGATAAGCAAGAGGAGGGTGGGGGTGGGGAGAAAGTAGCATAGAGTACAATAGGTCAGTGGGGGAGGAGATGAAGGTGATAGGTCAGGGAGGAGAGGGTGGAGTGGATAGGTGGAAAAGGAGCTAGGCAGGTTGGACAAGTCCGGACAAGTCAAGCGGAGGTGCGGGACCCTCAGAACCAACCCCTCCAACCGCAACAAGGACAGAACGCCCCTGGTGCTCACCTTTCACCCTACCAATCTTCGCATAAACCAAATCATCCGCCGACATTTCCGCCACCTCCAAACAGACCCCACCACCAGGGATATATTTCTGTCCCCACCCCACTCCACCTTCCGCAAAGACCGCTCTCTCCGTGACTACCTGGTCAGGTCCACGCCCCCCTACGACCAACCCTCCCATCCTGGCACTTTCGCCTGCCACCGCAGGAACTGTAAAACCTGTGCCCACACCTCCTCCCTCACCTCCATCCAAGGCCCTAAAGGAGCCTTCCACATCCATCAAAGTTCTACCTGCACATCCACTAATATCATCTATTGTATCCGTTGCTCCCAATGCGGTCTCCTCTACATTGGGGAGACTGGACACCTCCTAGCAGAGCGCTTTAGGGAACATCTCAGAGACACCCGCATCAATCAACCAAATCGCCCAGTGGCTCAACATTTCAACTCCCCCTCCCACTCTACCGAGGACATGGAGGTCCTGGGCCTCCTTCACCGCCACTCCCTCACCTTTTCCACCTATCCACTCCACCCTCTCCTCCCTGACCTATCACCTTCATCTTCTCCCCCACTGACCTATTGTACTCTATGCTACTTTCTCCCCACCCCCACCCTCCTCTAGCTTATCTCTCCACGCTTCAGGCTCTCTGCCTTTATTCCTGATGAAGGGCTTTTGCCCGAAACGTCGATTGTGCCTGTCCTCTGATTTGCCTGTCCTCGGATGCTGCCTGAACTGCTGTGCTCTTCCAGCACCACTGATCCAGAATGTAGTTTCCAGCATCTGCAGTCATTGTTTTTACCCCTTTAGTGTTACGGGGTGTAGAGTGATTTTCCAGAGCAGAGGTCGCCATCAAATACTGGATGAACTCCAGCCCTGTCATCCAGATGTCTCCAAAAAGAAATCTATGTGAAAGGTAACCCCTCGTGTCCAGGCTTGGACACAGATAGATCCAGATTTGTGGGGCAGTGTCTAGAGTGTCAAAAAGTGTGTAAACTTACAACAGGACCTTTCCAATTGCCAGGCGAATGGCCGGGTAAACCCTGGTCTCGATTGCACGTTGTTATGGACGAGGCCAGACCACCCAGAACATTATTAAGCAGGTAGCCTCAGACCATAACTTTGCAATTCGTTTCAGTAAGTGAACAGTGATAGTTACCCATACTAGGATATTTACATCGATTACTAGATTTTAAAACAGACAAAATTTTATTCACAAAATTACACAATGAAACACAAAGAACAGAAAAAACAACCCCTCCAGAACTCAACTAATACCAATAGTCTTAATTATGCTACTCTGAATATACACAACAGTCGAAATAAGCAAACGTCCCTTAAAACCCAAAATAAATGGAACACATGCTTACAGTTTGAAGTTGAAGGGCAGAAAAGAGAGAGAGAGAGAGTTATAATGCAGCTCCCTGTTGAACTTCCCAGTTTAAGACAGAAATAAAATTCCTCAGCTCAGCTCAGCTAGAGCGCTGACCAGTCCCCTTCCGTTTAAAGCTCAATTCCAAAAGACTTTAGCTTGAAGTATTATATAAACAAAAGGCTTCTCAAAATCCTTTCCATCTCTGTACTAAACCAGACTGATCGGAGCCTGGTCTGGTCTAATGCCCCTCTGAAAAAGAAAATCAGACACAGAGTCTCCTTGAGCCAAGGAATGCCTTTTAGAAAACAATAGACTACCATTGTGACACTTTCCCTCTTGAAAAAATGGATCATCAAAACCAAAATTTGCTTCATTTTTAAACCTTCACATCCTGGTTAGTAGACTAAATGCACGTATATATAGTACAAACTATAATTATGCAAACATGCACAACCCCATGCAAACTCAGGCCGCGGTACACCCATCACCAAATGCCTCGAATCTCAATGGAATCGCGATAATGCATTGATAATCATGTTTTCATAACTTGCCACATGGACAATTGTCAATTTGAATGGCTGCAACAGCAAGGTCCATCTAAACAGTCTGACATGTTTCGTCCTGAAGTTTTTCCACAAATGTCAATCGGTTGTGATCAGTCTATACGATTGTCTTAGATGCATTACTGGGAACATAAACACAGAAATGTTGTAAAGCCAACACCAAGCTGATAGTCTCTTCGTCCACTGTTGAATATTTCTGTTGATGAACGTTCAATTTGCAGGACAAAGTACCTGATGAGTCATTTTATTCATCCTTCTGCATATGCAACGCACAGACACCCACCTCACTGGCATCGATAGCCACCTTGACAAGCTTTATGCAATCCGTTGTGGCTAACACTGGGATAATGGTTAACACAGTTTTTTTAGGCTGTCAAATGTCTATTAACTAAAACATCGTCCCCTTTTTTACCAATTCGCTCAGTGGAGCAGCAATATTGCTAACGTTCGGCACAAACTTTCGTTAAAATCAGTTCAATCCCTGGAACACTTGTACTGCTATTATTTTGTCGATGGAGTGGGAAATTCTCCAATTACTTTTGTTTTTGCATCTCGCGGGGCCATTTGACCATGTAGAAAAACATTGTCCAGGAAGCTGACTTGGGTTTTTGCAATTTCGCTTTCAGCTCGGTTTACCACCTAGCCTGCCTTCTGAACTGGATCGAATAATTCCAATAAATGCTGCAAATGTTCCTGCCTGCGTGACTAAAAATAACCAGGCCATCGATATGCACCACACAATTGGGTAATCTGGTAATCACCTTATTTGTTAGTCTCTGAAACGTAGCTGCAGCCTTTTTCATATCAAATGACACGACTTTGAACTGATATAGTTCATTTGGCGTTACAAAGCCGAAATTGCCTTTGGTCTTTTCTGAAAGAGGGACTTACCAGTAGCCTTGGAGCAAGTCCAACTTAGAAATGTAAGTTGCACGTCCCACTTTTTCGACACAATACTCGAGCAGTGGAATTTGGTTTGCATCAGTCTTTGGAATGAGTTGGTTGGTCCGGGTATCCCAGAGGTGTTCTCTGAAACGTTCCACAAGTAGGCAGCCTGTCTCCCCAATGAAGGGCGCAAGACCATTCCCTCCGTGACTCCCTCGTCAGGTCCACACCCCCCACCAACCCAACCTCCATTCCTGGCACCTTCCCCTGCAACCGCAAGAAATGCAAAACTTGCACCACACCTCCCCCATTACTTCCCTCCAAGGCCCCAAGGAATCCTTCCATATCTGCCACAAATTCACCTGCACCTCCACACACATCATTTATTGTATCTGCTGCACCCGATGTGGCCTCCTCTATATTGGGGAGACAGGCCGCCTACTTGCGGAACGTTTCAGAGAACAACTTTGGGACACCTGGACCAACCAACCCAACCACCCCGTGGCTCAACACTTCAACTGCCCCTCCCACTCCACAAAGGACAGGCAGGTCCTTGGACTCCTCCATCTCCAGACTATAGCAACACGACGGTTGGAAGAAGAGCGCCTCATCTTCCGCCTAGGAATCCTCCAACCACAAGGGATGAACTCAGATTTCTTCAGTTTCCTCATTTCCTCTCCCCCTACCTTGTCTCAGTCAAATCCCTCGAACTCAGCACCGCCTTCCTAACCTGCAATCTTCTTCCTGACCTCTCTGCCCCACCCCCACTCCGGTCTATCGCCCTCACATTGACCTCCTTCTACCTATCGCATTTCTAACGCCCCTACCATAAGTCCCTCCTCCCTACCTTTTATCTTAGCCTGCTGGACACACTTTCCTCATTCCTGAAGAAGGGCTCATGCCCGAAACGTCGATTCTCCTGTTCCTTGGATGTTGCCTGACCTGCTGCGCTTTTCCAGCAACACATTTTCAGCTCTGATCTCCAACATCTGCAGTCCTCACTTTCTCCTCGACTTTTTATTTAACCCTAATTGTGAAATCTTCGACTTTTGTCCTGACAATTTTACTTTAGTTAATTTCAAAGCATCTCTCACTTCATGACCGAATATTAACGAAAAGGGAGTGAACTGAGTAGATTCGTTTGGGCCGTCTCTAATGACAAACAATATGAATGGGATACTTCTATCCCAATCATTCCGATAATCCTGACGGTATGTTCTCAACATAGTCGTCAAGGTCTGAAAGCACCTTTCTAAACCTCTCTTTGAATTAGGGTGATGCGCAATGGATTTAAAGTGCTGTATATCTAATCTATCCACAACCTCCCTAAACAGCCAAGCAGCAAAATTTGAACCTTGGTTCGACTGAGTCTCTCTGGGTAGCCCATGTCTTGCGAAGAAAACTACTAACATTGGATGAAGTCTTGCTCACTGACATGGAAAGTTCGATTTCAGCCGTTTCATCACCATACAACACAACATCATCAGCGAGCCTCCAGATGAAGCAGAGGTAACATGGTCAGCTTTCTATTTATGTGTTTAGCCTTCCTTGGGTTGCCTTTGTCATTTTCTGCAGTGCTGCCTTTTCCTGTGGTGATGCTATTTCCTGTTTGTGGGTCATATACTTTTGTGGCTAATTGATGTTCATCTGTCCTGGCGACTATTTTCTGCCTGTTTGTCCAATTTATCATTTGTTACAGTACTTGCAATGTATTTTGTAAATAGCATTAGTTTTGCTTTTTCTCTGCATATATTATCTGCCACCTGCTTTATTCTATACTGTGCCCTCTTTGCTTGCTGCTTAGCTAACTAACTCCTCTACCATCATTTTTTGCCTTGATATTTCGTAATGCAAATGCGTCTGAAAATCTGGGAGACTCATCCATTGTGGTTACCAAGTACTGATTCCCAGTTTTAGTTTCTGGGAGGGAGCCGACACAATCAATTATAACCCACGTGAAACGTTATTCAAATGCAGGAATTGGCGACAAAGGTGATGGTGTTATTACCATCTGTGGCTTAACTTTCATGTGGCATGTCTGACGCGTACAACAAACGTTAACCATATCCTTGTGCATTCCAGGACAATAAAAATGTTTTTTCGACCTCAGCCTGAGTCTTTCTTACCCATAGGTGATCTCCTATCGGTAGTTCATCTGCTACCATAATGCTTCCTGTCTGTACGTGACCGTCAACGCAGTGTGGTGAATTTCGGCCCATTTCTCCTCTGCACTAACCTGCCTTGGTCTCCATTTGCCTCTGAGGATTCCATCTTTCAGAGAATAACACTCTGGAATATTCTATGCCTCCATTGGCTTGTCTTGTTGTTGCAAGTCTCTTAACCTTTCAGGACTAACCACTTCTGTGTGACCCTCTGTCTGTTCAGGATTTTTCCGACACCATTACATTAAAAAGGATATCTGCTAACTGAACCTCAACTCCTTCATCTTTTTCTTTACATTTCACTTCGTGCTGTGACTTAGGAAAGTGGGATGTGGTTGTACTTACAGCCTGGGTAAATACCCGGATATTTCTGTTTTAACTCCTCAGTTTGTTGGTCTTCCTTCGGCTGTTCCACAAGAAGTTTTCCCTCTCACCTTGGATCCTGCCAAATCATTCCCAAGAACAAAATGAATTTCTGGAACTGACACACTGTCAAACATTCTACTGTAACCTCCCCAGTCTTAACTTGGGACTCCAATCTGATCATAAATAAGGGAATGCTAAGTCTATCCCACAAATTAGCACAGTCTCGGGTAATAGATCAGTAAGAGTGCATATTCGCTTACCCTCTTACTATCAACGACTGATTAGATTCCTTATCTCTCAACATTATAACTTCTTATCATTCTCCCCTGTTCTTCCTGAGTAAACATAACAGACAGTGGTGAATTATTTGCAAAGATCAGGTACAAATTTCATACCCTGCCCCTGCTAAGGTTGTGCACTCTCCTGCAGTCTCCTTGGCTTTCTTGTGGTCTCCTTTATTATCTTCACTGATGCCACTGGCTTAGCTTCGTTTACCACATGTCTTCCCGTGGTGTCTTTCTTTAAAGTCTTTCAGCACTGTAACTCCATATGTCCCACTTTCTGGCAGTAAAAGCAGATTTTCCCAGTGCCCTTCTTAAACCCCAAGCTCTCTAATTGTCTGAGTCCCACTCCAGACAAGTGAAACCACCTGAGAGGTATTTTACCTCCTGTCCGCCCTCTTGCGTTTCTTTAACCTGGGGTAAGGTCTTTCCAGTGCGCTCGACTCTTGGTTTAGTCGTGTCGGATCTCCCCTTCTCCCAACGTCTATACCTCACAGGGCGAAATTCTGGCTGGAAGCTTGTCTTATGCACCAACATGCTTTCATCTGCTAATTCTGCTGCCCTTCTCACTTCCAAACTTTCCCTTCCTCCACGTGAATTCTTTCCAGCTCGGGAAGTGAGTTTGTAAACTCCTCCATCAGAATAATCTCTCTGAAAACGTCAAATGCCCTAACTGTGATCAAACCATGCACCCATCGAATAAAATGACTCTTCTTTTTTATTCTTTCGAACTCTACATAAGTCTGACCTAGTTCCTTCTTGGTATTTCTGAACCGCTGTCTAGATACATCTGGCGCCAATTCATAACCACTTAAAATAGCCTGTTTAACCTCTTCATAATCTTTTGATACCTCATCTGACAATACGCAGTTACCTCACTAGCTCTGCTGAACACTTGATTCTGAACTAGCATTACCCATAATTCCTCAGACTACTACATCTGCCGAGCCAATTTTTAAAATGTAACAAAGAAAATTACAACGTGTTTCTCATCAAAATGTGGCAGAGATTTGACATATTCATATAGATATCACTACGTTCTTTTTAATCTCCATCCTTTAAACTTTATTTTGTTGATCATTTCGCAACTCCTCAAGTTCAAATTCTCTCTATCTTTCTCTTGCCTTTCTCTCTTTCTTTCCTCAGCCAAGATCCTTCCCTCTCTCTCTTTATCCTATCTTCCAATCTTCTGTATCTCTTTCTTTTTCTTCTCCCTCTCTCTCTTTCCTCTCTTTCTCTCTTTGTTTATCTTCTAACTCTATTATTCTATCCTGTAATTTGTTATTCTACCTCTACTGCATTCGTCTGTTTCACTGACACACCTGTATGTTTGAGTAATTCCCTTCCAATTTCAACCTTACATTTGTCTTTGGTTAAACCCAAATCTAACTTATTTGCTAAATCTAAAAGTACGGCCTTTTATTTTCTTTCCTCCTAAATTTTCGTGGCAAATTTGAGAATCATCTTCAAATTTCAGAATGTCTTTTGCAATTTTAAGGGCCATTTCTGTCACTTTTAATTTATCAACCGCTAGTCACCAAAATTAAACAAATTGTCTCACCTATGTTTTCTTTAAAGATCTAGGACACTAACCTGCAAGTTTTTAAATCGCTGGAACTTTTTTCCAAATCGATGCAAGTCTCTCTTTCCAATTCAAATCACGGACCCGAGCCCACAAACTGTTACGACATGGGGTAAACCCTCCTGCTTAATTTAAAACCAACAACATAAAAAAGGTTTATCCCGTGCAGTAATCTGCAAAATTTGAATGCCTAAGAAATATGCAAAGTAAAAATCAACAATTTTATTTCTTAAAATATAACAGAGAAGAATTAACTAACCACAATTTATTTCCCTAATCTATCTTTTTTACCTTATTGCCTCCAGTCAACTAACTGATCAAGTTTTTCGACCCAGTGCTACATTGTTGCCTTATTGGGAAAACTTGGTGCTGTGCTCTGTAGTTCTACTCCTTTAATTCTTTTACAGGTACAAAAACATCTTCATAACATAAGATTATTAAACAGACATTCCTAGCAAGAAGAGATAATACAAGGCTATTTCACCAACGATGGCAATCTATTTCTGCTGGATTCTGTGAATATCACTCACACACAGAGACTGTTACAGCATGATTCCCCTCAGCTCGGGGCTAAGAGTTAAACAGTCATACAGGACTTGCTGTTCAGTTAAGCAGGAAAAGCTTTTCATGCTTTTTTTTAACAGCTGAAAAACAAATCTTGTCACCACAAATACATAGAGCTTTAATGAAAAATAACTTGCTACATTATGTTTGAGCTTTTCTTCTTTTGAAATCATCCAGAATGACTATAGATTAGAAGCTTTGAATGTTCAGTTATTTTATTTCCAAATACTCTTACTTTTAACAGAAATCAAACAAAATGGTTAAAATCTATTGGAATCAACGTGGTTCCGTGGAAGGTGAAGCTGGATAACCGAGTTTACTGAAGTTTAATGAAGACGTTAGCTTCTGCAGATGGGAACGTACCAGTGGACTCCGTTTGTTAGATATCAATTGGTATGGCGACACATTAAAGCCTATTATTGAGAAAAACAAAGATGTTCTGCAGTGGCTGAACAATTGATCATGGATGAAAAGTTCACAGAGTGATCAGAAGCAGAGAACAGTCACAAATAGACCATTTTCTGTTGCTCAACTGTTGACAATTGTTGTGATCGTTGTTAACAGAACGTGTGCACATTAAATCTGGTGAGAGAAGGGATAGGCAGGTAAGGTGTGTTGAGAACATATGGAGGCTGAAAGTGAATGCAGGTCAGTTAAGTGAACGAACAAAGATTTGACAGTGGAAAAATTAGAAATTCTTCATTTTGGCAGCAAGGTTGTCAAAAAGAACCGCAATATTTAAATGGTGAGAGATTTCAGAGCTCTGAGATAAAGTGGTATATTGGTGTCTTTGTGCATGAATCAGAGATAGTGAAAATTCTGGGCAGCAGGTAATGTTTAAATTAATAAGTTGTCCCCATTTCCTTTGATAGGGGTTAAGTAAGCAAACAATGTGTAAGAAATCACGTATTCAATGCATCTTTGAGACAACATCTGGACTGGAAGGGATAACATTGGTCTCCATATTTAAAGAAAGATGTAACTGTAATGAAACAGCACAGAAAATGTTTAGATGAATAAACCCTGACACGGGGATTGTATGAGCAAAGGGTGGCCAGGCCGGACTCTTCGAGTTTCCAAGAGTAAGAGGTGACTTAATTGAAGCATCTAAGTAGTTTGGGCAGGATGAATATTTCCTCTTGTGAGAGGGTCTAGAACAGTGGATCACTTTTTAAGCCAGAAACCGGGAGAAGCTTTATTTCCTTGGCAGCCTGTGACATTTTCAGTGAGATACAAGAAAGGCCTCACGCGCACCTTATCCACAAAACCACCATCAGCTTAAGCAGATTGCACAGAAACATGTGATTATAATGTTTTAATATGACACCCATTAGTAAGTGAACGAGGATTAAGCAGACCACAACCCCAGTTGGTTTGAAGTTTTACAGCAATACCGAAGAATGACGGCACTTAAAAATGATAACTAGTTACTAGAATCTAACCAACACTTGATAATTTCAGCTTCCTTTCGAGATTATGCTCTTCGGAAGTAGCAAACAACCTCCAATCCCCAGTACATACATTCACACGTATACCCTTACTTATATCCGCACTCAAAGGCGGAATTACTCCAAAGCACAGCCTCCCACACACAAGCGTGTGAACTCACATGCGTGCAGACACACTCTAACACATACACACACAATCACATACTCAAACACACTGACATACATACATATTCGCATTCAAACATAAACACACACAGTTATGAACATGCAAACGTACACAGCTGCACACATACACACAGTCAATCTTGTAGACTCACGCGCTCAAATGCACATTCCTACACATGCACACATAGCGATGTCATCCAGCAGAGAACACACTTTTGGTCATGCCATTTGCTTTTCCGCAGCATCCTACATGAGATGAGATGGTGGTCTTCTTCAATCTGCATCCAGATTGACTTGCACATTCATTTCGCTTCAATAGTATGACATACTCAGTGCAACTACTATTGAGCAAAACTTCAAGTCGACTCCCGACATAATTGCAGTGGTTGCAAGAGGACATCAGATGCGAATAATCTTGCAGCGAGTAACTCACCTTCCGGTTCGTCAAAGCCTGTCCACTGTCTGCAGGAGACATGTCAAGAGTGGGATGAAATATTTTCACTTGCCTGCATGAGTGCAGCTCCAACAACACTCAAAAAGCTTGACGTCATTCAAGAAAAAGCAGCTTGCGTTATTGGCAGAACATTCACAAAGATCCATTACCTCTACAACTGACCCTTACCTTCAAGATTTGTTGCAGAAATTCACCAAAAGTTACCTAGAAAGTATTTCTTCAAACTATAATCATTTCTAACATGAATGAATGTGGAAAACAATATGTGGGATCGCCAACATCTTGTAGCTTCCCCTCCACGCCACCCAAAATTCTGACTTGAAAATATACTGCCCCTGCAGAGTCACTGGGGAAAATTCCAGGAACACCTTGTGGTCCACCAACACCAGATGAACTGCAGTGTTTCAAGAGGTAGCTGGCTACCACCTTCTCAAGGCCAATTAGGGGCAGACAGTAAATGCTGGCCCAGGCAACAAAACCTACATCGCAAAAAAATAAAATAAAGAGAACGATGTATCTTACTTTATTGAATAATCCTCTTAGTTCCTACCATTGATTCTGGTCGATCTATTCAACTGATATCTATGTTCATTTCTGATAGCTCAGTACTAATACCGACATACTGTTTTTTTTTTCCTTTATGTTTAAATGCTGGTCTTACACCCACTCTTGCCCCTTTCAAACTTGATTTGAAATTACATTTATTCTGGTCACTTCTACCTAGAGGTCCTTTGCTTGCAGGTGGTTAACTGATCCTGTCATATTGTAAAATAAATTGTCTCCTATAGATTGCTCTGTGGTCAGAAGTGACATCTGCTGCTCCTAGTGGTGGGCACACCCCTGCCTGTATCAATGCTGAGGCTGAGACAGTTGAGAAATTCAATTACTGAGGAGGAAATATTATTAATAATCCGCTCTGGTTCATCCACGGCAACGCTACGGTCAATAAATCGCATCAACGATTTTACTTCATCAGAAAGTTAAGAAATTCAGCACGTTTACAATGGTCCTTACCAATTTATAAAAAAAAAAGCACGATCGAAAACTTTCATAATGATCCATCTTTGCTAAGTACATGAAATTACAAAAACTTATGAACATTGCCCAGTCCATCACACAAACCAGGCTTCCATCCATTGACTCCATCTTTTCTTCTCACTGCCTCGGGAACCCAACCAAAATAATCAAATACCCCCCTTTCCACAATTATACTCCCTTTCACCCACTTCTATCGAGCAGAATAAAGTTTGAAAACAGATGCGAACAGATTCAAGAACAGTTTCACCCCTGCTGTTATCAGACTTAAGAACGATCCTCTAGATATTTGAGATGTTCTCTCTCTGCACCTTCTCTGTTGCTGTAACACGATATTGAGTATTCTTTTCTATTGCCATGACGTAATTGTGGATGGTATGATTTGCCTGTTATGACGATACAATGGCTTTAAGAGATGCATTTTGTCCTGACTTTTTTTTTGTTTTGGAGAGCTTTTAAGAGAAAGGTGATGAGTTGGCTATTTGAATTAAACAAAAAACTTGTGAGGCCTTGTGCATTTAAAAGGAGGTGGAACAATAGACGCAGCCTAAATGGGTTGGGTCAAACATCCCGGAAGCAGGAATTTTATTAGTTTTTTCCATAGCAATTGTTTCTCGGGTCTCCTGCCTGTGTTTCGAAGATGCAGTACCTCTCTCCATCTTAAAGGTTTCTTTTGATTTTTTTTTTCTCTCTTGGACTGGGAAATTGCCGTTGAGTCAATATATTGTACTGAGTTTCCCCTTGCTATGGATTTTTTTGTTTTGTTGAACGTTGCTTTTTTGGGACAGTTATGGCTTATTCGTTAAAACATCTGTTATTCGATTACGCATTCCAGTAGATTCATTTGATGGTAGAATTGTAAAGCATGGAAACAGACCCTTCTGAACAACTCGTCCATGCCGACAAGATATCGGAAAGAGTTAAATTATTCTACTTCTTTTGCTTGTTGCGTGTTTCAAGGTGTACGAATAAAGTGTATTTTGCTGCAAGTCTGGTAGTTTGAATAATCGCTTTGCAACAGGAATGCAACATCTGGCACTTGCCTTTAAAATAAGAAAAAGTTGAGATTTGGTCATCTTCTTAAGATATTGAGGAGGTTTGATCTGGACCATAACAATTTGGGGGCTCTTATCGAGATCAAAATATTGCATTCGTGTTTGTTTTTCGAATTGTTAAACTCAAAGACAATGAGTTCTGAGTGTTCCTGTTACTGTTTTTTTTTCATTTCTGCTGTCCCATCCAGTTACTTTAAATAGGGTGTCCCTAATGTATTAATGGCTACTTCGGTCACTCAGATTTTCCTGGGAATGGAAGAAGTCACTACATGTGTTTTACAGATAGGGAGCAAGGCAAAGCTTTTGGAATTGGCAAACAAGCTGGAGTGTGGTTGAATCTGTCTGTGAGGAAATTAGAGATACTTCTGGCAGTCGTGCGGCATTTACAATGGTTAGCAATGCCATCAGAGTAATGGCTAAAGTTGAATTGCAAATGCAGCAGCTTAAACTAGAAGCAGTGACAGGGGAAAAAGAAAAAGAAGTAAGAACCCTGGCAGAACAAAAAGAAAAAGAAATGAAACTGTTTGAATTATGATTAAAAGCAGAGGGAAAGGGAAAGGAAATAATTCCTTTACAGAAGAACGGTAGAAAGAGAGAGAAGAAATGAAGAAAGGGAAAACTACTGAGCGTCAGTGGTTGGAAATAATAACTCAAAGTTCAGTTAAAATGGCAGAGATACAAGCAAAAAATAGGAATAGGGATGAGGACAGTGACGGTGAGCAATCCCTTCACGACCAAAGACTACGTTTAAATATATACAAGTGTTTTTGCAAGGTTTGTGAAGGGTTGTAGTTCAGATTGAGGTTTAGGGTGTAGGTTTGCTCGCTGTACGTTTGATATCCAGACGTTCCATTACCTGGCTAGGTAACATCATCAGTGGCGACCTCCAAGTGTTGCCTAAGTTTAGCAAGAAGGATGTTGAAACCTTTTTTCATTTCATTTGAGAAAAGGGTAAACAAATTAAATTGATGAGAATCAAATGGTTCTTGTTGGTCCAACCAAAGGTTGAGCTAGTGATGTATTTTTATCACCGTCGGAGGAGGTATCTGGGTAATATAATGATGTGAAGAAAGCACATGATCTGGTATCAGAGATCTGTAAACCACGTTTCTGTAATCTAAGGAGGGAACCTGATCAAACATGCAGAGAGTTTGAAAGGATAAAAGTAATTTTGATCAGTCGATAAGAACATTGTTGAACATCGTACCAACATATTAGAGACATGATAATTTTGGAAGTGTTATAAAATTCATTTCCTGAAGTAATGAGAACGCATGTGGACGAGCAGACAGTTAAGACTGCAAGACTAGTAGTGCAAATGGCAGAGTAGGCTCATAAATCGAAGATTCCCTCCTGGCACCAATTTCACTCTGTTAGGAATAGAAGTTGAGGAAAAGAGATATCGTCAGGTGGTTAGGGAAAAGGGGATCTCAATGAAGATAATGAAGATAGTTTACTACATAGTGAAAACTAAAACCATGAGAGAATAAGAGAAGTGAAAGATATCCCTTTTTTCACTGTAATGAAGTCTGCAGCATGAAGTCACAGGGTGATGGTATAGGAAAACTCAGTGGGAAGATAGATATGGGAAACAGGATAAGCAAGTTTGTTTTTGAAGTGTTACAGAAAAGTAGAGTGGAAACTAAGAAGCTGGAAAATAACGTAAAACTTGACGAGGTATTGATTGAGAAGGAGGTGCCAGATCGTTTTAATGAATACCCTTGCAAGGGTAACGTTTCCTCATTATACCAGGAAGA
This sequence comes from Chiloscyllium plagiosum, assembly GCF_004010195.1. Taxonomy (NCBI): domain Eukaryota; kingdom Metazoa; phylum Chordata; class Chondrichthyes; order Orectolobiformes; family Hemiscylliidae; genus Chiloscyllium; species Chiloscyllium plagiosum. The sequence goes on along the minus strand of NC_057755.1, from coordinate 9,934,187 downwards.
CCAGGTAAAGAAATTATGATTTAAAGAGATACAGGACGTTGTCAACCTTTGATGGAGAGGGAAGAGGATGCAATCCAGAAGGAGTCTTGCCAGAAAAGAAATGGTAATACATGGAATTCATGGTAAGAAAACAGTTATCCATTATAAATAGTGAGAGTGGAGAGTCCAGTGAAACAGGGTGAAGTGATGTTTGGAATAATACAAGAATTCCCACATCCAAACATGCCGTTCATACATGGTACTGATATTTGTAGATTACAGGAGACAATGCCTGCAATGGTTGAAAGGCCAGTGGAATGTAAGGCGAATGAAATGTTAAAATAATTATATCCTGATAACAAGGTCAAAGAGCCACAAGAGCAAACAGGATGAAAAATCAAACAATTATGGAAAGTAAGTTGAAATTCAATTATCCGAGACTCTCTTTACAGTCATAGAGATACACAACACTGAAATAGACCCTGCAGTCCAACTGGTCCATGCCAACCAATTTTCGTACATAAATTTAGGCCCATTTGCCAGCACTGGGTCCATATCTCTCTTAGACTCTTCCTATTCATTCCCCCAACGAGATGCATTTCAAATGTGACAATTGTTGATCAAATAGTTGAGAGAAAACAATTATAGTGGGAGGGTATTTACAGTTCAGCGAAATTCGCTAAATTACAACGGGAAACTGAAAATGCGAAATAGTTTTATCAAATTGAATGCAGAGAAGAACACTGTGAGTGGGAGTGTATCCCAGGATATTACTTCATAAAAATGACGTCTTGATGAGGAAACAAAAAACATTGCATATTCAGGCAGTTGGAAAATGAGTAGAAGTTCATCAAGTTGTTTTACCAGTGCATTATAGAAATTCAGTGTGGTGGGTAGCACACACATTACCAATAGGAGGTCAGTTGGGAGAAAGGAAATCTCAATTCAAAATACAAACATAATTTTGTTCATCTGAAGTGCATAAGAATGTGATTGAAGCTGTGTAACATGTCATGCATGTCAGGTAATTGGAAAACTTCAGGCAGTGATAAATCTAATACCCTTAATAACTATTCCCGCCTTTGAGGAACCATTTTAAATGATATGCATTGTTTGCGTAGAACCCGCACCTAAACCAAAAAGTTGGAATCAGGATTTAATCAGGAATCAAATAATGAATGTCCACTAGATTTCCAGAGGCCATTCCATGATGTAGTTATATGTGTAAACGTATTAAAAAATAGTTTGTCATTTTTTTTTTCTCATTGCAGACTTTCCACGGAGGTGCAATTAGGGCAAGGGTCGCATTTTGCATCAAAACTATGTAAGGAAATTATGGATAACTGCCGAATGAAATGATTTAAATTCACTGATTGCCAGCAGAACTGTAGCAGAAGTAAATGGTGATATCGAAGTTTGAAGGCCATATTGATAGCTGATATTCTCGAGGATTCAATTTGCACGTTTTGCAATTAGGGATGCAACTACTGAATTAATGAATTCTGTCAATTTAATGTAGTTTTTGTTCATGAGGTGAGAGGACCACTTAAATAGATTAAGGAGAAATTAGTGAGTCAGAGTTCAGAGAATACACGTTTGCACTATGTAAAATTTTCTGAAAATAAAATAGAGAGAGCAGGTGTATCAGTTAGACAGCATTTGAAAACATTTGAAAGTAGTGCAGCAAGACATTTGATAGGGTTCCCCATGGAAGGCTCATTCATAAAGTCAGGGAGTATAGGATAGAGGGAGATTTGGCTGTCTGGATTCAGAATTGGCTAGCTGACAGAAGACAGAGAGTTGTTGGAAATAGAAAGTATTCTGCCTGGAGGAGAGTGTTGTGCGGGGTCCCACAGGGCTCGGTTCTTTGGTCTCTGCTCTTTGTAGTTTTTTTTTTATACATGACTTGGATCAGGAGTTTGAGGGGTGGGTTAGTAAATTTCCAGTTGACACAAAGGTTGGAGGTGTCGTTGACAGTATAGAGGGCTATTATGGGCTGCAGCGCGACATAGACAGGATGCAGAGCTGGACTGAGAAATAGCAGATGGAATTCAATCTGGATAAATGCGAAATGATACATTTTGGAAGGTAGAACTCGAATGCTGAATATAGGATTAAATACAGGATTCTTGGCAATGTGGAACAACAGAGGGATCTGGGTGTGCAAGTACATAGATCCCTCAAAATTTCCACCCAAGTGGTTTGGGTTGTTAATAAAGCATATGGTGTTTTGGCTGTCATTAACAAGGGTTCGAGTTTAAGAACTGCGAGGTTTTGCTGCAGCTCTACAAGTCTCTGGTGAGACCACACTTGGAATATTGTGTCCAGTTCTTGTCGCCCTACTGTGGGAAAATGCAGAGGATTTCGAGATAGTGCAAAGAAGGTTTACCAGGATGCTGCCTGGACTGGAGGGCTTGCCTTATGAAGAAGTGTTGAATAAGCTCAGAGAAGGAGGAAGAAAGGAGACCTGATCGAGGTGTACAAAGTAATGAGAACAATAGAAAAATTCAATAGCCAGGGAAGGATTGACTGGTACGAGAAGTCATAGTTTGAAGATAATAGGAGGGAGGTATAAAGGAGAGGTCAGAAGTAGGTTCTTTATGTAGAGAGTTGCGAATGCATGGAATGCATTGCCAGATGTGGTGGTGGAAGTAGAGTCATTGGGAACTTTTAAGCGACTGCTGGGCATGCACATGGACAGCAGTGAGTTGAGGAGGGCGTAGGTTAAGTTATTATATTTTACATTGGGATTAAATCTGGACACAACATCGTGGGCCAAACTGCCTGTTCTGTGCTATATTTTTCTATGTTCTATGTTCTAATGTGATGAAACAGGAAACAGACAAGAATTTTATTGTTGGAGGTGAAATTATAGTTTTACGACCAGTAGCCAGGGAACCTTTAATACTGAGTACAAGCAAGCTTATGGAATTGGAAGGAAACTAAGTGAGATAACTTATTTAATAAGAATGCCAGTAAGGAAGAAATCTCACAGAGTGTGTCATGGCAATATGCTCAAAAGGTATTTTGATGGGCAAGGAAATCAGAAGATGTATGTGTTACTGGTTAAAACTCAGAGTGAAGAATCAAGTTCAGAGGACACTGTATTTGATATTCTTCAAGTAACATTGGACAACGAGGAAGTTCTCAATAAATGCGATAAAGTTTTGTGTTACCCTCAGAAGAAAATCAAAATGACTTGACATTTACAGAAATCCATAGCGGGAGGAAAGTGTGCAAAAGCTGGTAACTATTAATCCAATTATGCAAGTGATAGATATAGGAAAGGCTGTTCTAAATGAGCAAATTACTTAGCCGTCTAAATTTCGCATAGTTTCAAAGAAAGATTGAAGACTTGTTCAAAGACAACATAATCGAAATGTATTGGAGCGATTCGGGTTCCTCCACAGTAAGCGTGCCAAAACCTGATGGGACCTAACCATTTTGTGGGGACTGTCGTTAATCAGTGTGGTTACAAAATCTGATCATACCAATTTTCCAAATTTGGAAGACAATATTGGGAAGGTGGAGCAAGTATATTCCCAAGGTGGACTTGCTCAGAGAATACGAGCAAATGCATTTGTCTGAATGAGTGAAGGAAATGTCGGCTTTTCTGACAATGAATGGATTGTACCTATTGAAAGTGATGCCATTTGGAATGAAAAATATGGAAAATCCATTTCAAACACTAACCAATGAAGTTATTTGAGGATCATCCAATTAAGTTGCGATCATCGATGATCTGGTGATTTTTAGCCACACATGAAAGGATTTTTTGCAACATTAACAAGAACTTTATAATGCGGGGTTCGTGATAAACATGTCTTATAGTGAATTCACAAAAGCCCAAGCCACATTTGAGGGCCATGTTACTGTATGCAGAAAGATGGCCCTATGGGATTTAAAACTGAGGTTATTATGGAGTTTCCCATGGCCTCAATGAAGAAGATGTCAAACAATTCCATGGATTGAGTAGTTTTAGTTCAATTTTCTAGTGAATTTGAACAATGTGCTTTCTCCACTGTCTGACATTTTTGAACAAGTGCACAAGATTTCAGTGTACAGAGGAGTATCAGAAGGTATTTGACACCCTGACAGCCGTGTTAAGCTCTGCCCCAATATAAGCTACACCTAATTATGCAAAACCATTGAATGTGGCTATCAATGCAAGTGATGTGGTTCTTCATGTTGTACTCTTGCAATAAGACAATGAGCAGATCTAAAGATCAACTGGTACTCTTTTCAGAGTATTCGATAACCAGGACAGAAATATTCCATGCTTTAAAATAAGAGTTTGAGCATTGTGCTGGCCTTATAACATTTAACTACTTAATTTACCAGTACTATATCCAAGACAATTACACACACCAAACATGATCCCTTAAAGCTTTTGGAAAATTATAATGAATACAAATGCGACACTGTTGAGATGAAGCTTATTGCAGCCATTCAATTTGAAATTCATCCATGCAGTAGGACAAGGGAACATATTTGATGACACATTTTGTCGGGACTTGGGTGGCGAAAGACAGTAGCAGGAAAAAAAGGCCTGAAATGGGCTGTGGTAATGACTGTTTAAATCAATGTACTGTATATGCACTGTCTTGTACTAACAATGGAAAACAAACTTTTTTTAAAAAAAATGAAACCATCTTTGTACGTTAACGAATCCCGTTTTATAAGGAGTGATATTTGATGAGACTCTGGATTCAAGGAGAGGGGGATTGCGTCTTTATTTTTGAAGAGAAGTTTTAAGATCAACATGAATAGGTTTCTACTTGAATTCAATGACTTAAGTAGCTTGTGAGGCCTTTGGTTAACTTCGTAAAGGTTGGAACAATAGAAGATACCTGAAAGAGTGGGTTCACTCTCCCCAAGAGCCAGACTTTTTTGTTTTAGTTGTTGCAGGAGTCTTGAAGCTGGTGTTCGGTAGTTACTCTAAAACTCTCTCTTCTACTCTCTGTCTCTCTCTCTGTCTCGCTCTGTCTGTCTCTCTCCGTATCCCTTTTCTGTTGATGTCTCTTCCCTGGACTGGAGAATTGCCGGTGAGACAATCTATTTACTGAAATTGCCTTTTCCCATGGTGTTACCATCTTGGAACAGTTATTGTTAAGTAGCTAATAATCTATTATTCAGGTTTTTTTTTCCGAAAAGCGTTAACTTAATCCAGTCCTTCATTTCTTGTAATTTAACTGTAGTGTATGAGTAAAATGTTCGTTTTTGTTTGCTTCAAATCTGATAGTTTGACCAATCAATTTGAAACTGGAAGACATTGCCTGTCACTTGACTATATAAAAAAGAGGAAGCGACTCAGCTATCTCCTTAATACATTCTGAAGGAATGTGGTCTGGGCCATAATGCTGTATAGCATGCAAAACATTGATTATTTACTCGCTACTGGGGACATGTGAGTGGTACGCTGGCACAATGGTTCTCACTGCTGTCTCCCATTGCCTGTGACTCAGATTCCATTCCATCCTCACGGAACTGTCTGTGTGCAGGTAACACTTTCCCCCTGTGTCTGCGTGCATTTCCTCCCACAGTCCAACGATATGCACGTTCGTTAGATTAGCCATGGGAAATGTGGGATTACAGGGATATGGTGGTTCTGAGTGTGACATGCCTGGAGGAACGATGGGCTGAATGGCCTGCTTCCACACTGTAGGGATTCGATAATGTGACAATAATAAAACGTATCATACCCTTTCCTTTAACGACGAACCAAACCAGTAGACATGATCCCAAGGAGTTTGACTGCCTCTTGGTGTAAGGTGACGGGGTGAATTACCACCTTACCCACTTCCCATATTAGCAACGTCATCTTCCTTTAATTGAACATTTTGCTACATTACGCAGTGAGTCAGAAATTGAAGTTCTCGACAGTATATTTTCTTGTTGCTCAGGAACGTGTAACGAGGAACAGTGTCATTGCAACGTCATACAATCACCAGGGACATAAAAATAGTGGACAGCCACCCCTCACTCTCTTATTCTAACATTTGGATTGAATGTCTAAAACTGGAGAGTAATCGACTTTCAGGAAGGTGATGTTTTGGTCTGAAACGTCTTTGATAGAGCTTATATTCTATTCTGTTCTGGCAACAGTTGGTATAACCGGTATGACAATTCCGGACTGTGTTGTTTATGAAATGCAATTTTCCAGAAGTGTTACTCTTTAACTTTTGGGAATGGTAAACGTAGTGAGTTCATTTGTTGCCTTTTTGTTTTGCATATTCTCCTGTTCAGTTTCAGTCCTTGTTATCTCCAACACTCATTTATTTGTTGCCTTCAATTCACTCCAATATTTTTTGAATGAATGGTTTGCTTTTCCCACTTAATTAGTTCACTCTCTGTGTTATTCTCTCTCTATTTCTCTCTGTCTCTCCCCTTTTCCCTCTCTGTCTCCAAGTCTCTGGTTATTGCTGTGCGCAATATTAGATTTCCTCATCTGCCTCTGGTCATCGGTGTCAATCTTTCCATGATCTTTTGTCAACTCAATGATTTTTTTAAATCTTCGTCTTCCTCTGACCTGGGCATTGCCTTTCCTTCCTCTACTTTGTTTTTATTCTTGGCTATTCCCACTTATTCTTTGTTTTATTCCTGGTGTTGCGTTCTTCTCTGATAGCTTTCACCATCAGTGTTCCCTTCTCACCAACTTATGTGTCCCTTGCCACCATTATCATTCCTATCCCTATTCTTATTGAGTTTGAAAAAATAACTCTATTGTTTTCCCTCTAACTGTCTTCCTTGAAACTTTAGGACTTGCTCTCATCTCCCTTGCGTTGATTGAATCTTGGTGTTCAAGTTTGTACTGTTTAATTTCTCTTTGCATTTATCGAGAGCAACATCCTGCTCCTTTTTATCCTGTCTGGGTCTTTACCCGTGTACATTTTTACATGCGTTTGTTTCCCATCCCAACATTTCCATAATGTTGCCTGAACAGGGAACTTGCAGTTCTGAAGGGAAATTTGACAGAGTGGTGATGTTTTTCTTGGAGCAGAGGAAATTGTAAATGGACATGATTGAAATGGATAACTTATGAAGGGCATATACATGGTAGCCAGGAAATAAAATTTCCCCTTGATTGTGGGATCAAAGAACGAGGGTGCCGATTTAGACAAGGGTCAGAAGATTTAAATCAGATGGGAGCAAAACCTAATTCACACAAAGGGTCGTGGGAATGTGGAACTAACAGCCTGTGAGGCTAATAGAGGCAGAAATCTTCGTCACTCTGAAGATACATTTTGATGTGCATTGCGATGCCAATCCTGTCAGCCAACTACTGGGAAACACGTTTCAAACTGACGGGTGGTTATTTTTGATTGGGGAGACTTGAGGCACCAAAAGGCCTGGTGCTCAATTTATTGGTTGTGTTACCTTCTCTCCCATTGTTGTTGAAGTTTAGTTTTAATCCTCAGCGTTATAATATTCCCAAATCTCAATGAAAAACACTAGAGCATACAAACGGGGACCACTCAGTCCCTAGGACCTGATCCTACATTCAATACATTTATGGTTGATCATTAATCATTGCGTTTCGCTCTCTTTCCTGGTATCATTGAGAAGTGACAGAGGCAGCCTATGTGTAAGAATAAACTACTAAGATTCTGATAGTGAAAATGACAGCACATCAATGGAGCTGTTCGTTAACAATTTAATTCGACCAAATAATCTGAATGTCCTTATTTAAACACAGAAACGTGCAGAACACAGAGAAACTGAGGGATAACGTAAAGTTAGCAGAAACATTTCAAGGATGCAGTAAAAAGTAGACAAGGAAAGAATCTTGCAAAGTGCACCAATCTCTACAAGAAGTTACTTAAAAATAATAATGAAGAACAAGGTGTTTCAGAGCAGTTTTAAAATAGGTTATGACGATGTGGTTAATGAATGAAGGAAGAGGGAGGGAATCCTAATTATTATTTTGTCCCTTAACTTAAAAGGGGTCAGTGGGAGAGAGAAGTGGTCAGCCTGACAGGTACCTCACCCAAAAAAAAAATACATCTCTTTCAGCAACAAACCCAAACAAGCAGACAAAACACGTCCAGAAACCCTAACCACTCTCCCCTACATCAAAGACATCTTTAAAATGACGGCCAGACTACTCACACCTCCTTGGCATCATGGGAGCCTACAATCCCACCAACACACTATTGCAGCAGCTAATGAACATGAAAGACCCTACATAGACAACGAGCAAAACTAATGTCATTTACAAAATACCATACAAGAACTGTAACAAACACTACATTGGACAAACAGGCAGAAGACTAGCCACCAGGATGCATAAACACCAACTAGCCACAAAATGACATGACCCTCTCTCACTAGTATCCTTACACACAGATAAGGATGGACACCACTTCGACTGGGACAACACACCCATTTTAGGACAAGACAAACAGAAACACGCACGAGAATTCCCAGAAGTATGGCATTCCAAATGGAGCTCTATCAACAAACACATCGAGTTAGACTCCATCTACAAACCCTTGAGAAAATAACAGGAAATAACATCACCACAGGACATGGCACGACCACAGGAAATGACATCACCAACCCAAAGAAACCAAAACATATAAATAGAAAACAGGAATCATGGACACTGCTTCGCCTGAGACCCACTGAAGATGCTACCGAGTAAGGTGACGAAACATCTGGAAACAAACTTCCCAGCTCAGCGAGCAAACCTACAATCAAAAAATATATATTTCATAAAAATAACAAAATCAAAGCAATAGCAACAAACGATTTCCTGACATTATTGTGTGTCAGGTCCCCAGAGCTTCCCTGGTAGTCAGGCAGTGTTATTAAACAAATGAGCAGCGAATATTGTCGATGTATGAATTAACTTTCCAAGGTCATTTTAAGCAAAATTCCTTCATCTCGCTTGGGACTGTTGTGGCGCAATGGTAGCCTTCCGATTTCTGAAGCAAGGAGAACTAGGTTTGAGTCCCGCCAGTTCCAGAGTGTGTGTCATAACTTCCCTAGACCACTGATTGAAAATACCAAGGAAAATAATTTAGTGTCCTTTGTGATTTAAGGAAATTAGGCACAGGTAAATTCCATAAATGATATGCATCTTAGGATAAGGTGCCTTGTTAAATTCTTTCTGGAGACAATGCATGATGAAATAAACTCACCAGCAAATTTAAATGTTTTTGTTAACATAGAAATGCGCTGTGCAGTTGTGAAGGTTAGATTTTTTTTCTTTATTCATTCAGGGCTTCTGAAGTTAGTGTTCGAATTGGTGACAGTGAACACACAGTGATACACTTCTCAGTCAGGACGTGAATGTGGGCTTCTCATATTTGTTTCAATTGCAGGACACACAAATAAAAGTTCCACTGTTTCTGACATTCACTTTGATCACAGTTCTCCACAGCTCTGTGTCCTCAACTCTCAGCAAAGTGAAATGAGGGGATAAATTGAAATATTCGACAGAGGTCAGTCAAAGTGGAGGCAATGGTGTAGTGATGATGTGAGTGGACGAGTAACCTGGAATCCCACGGGATAGTTTTGGGGGTGGCATTTCAAATCCCACTGTAGCAGCTGGTGAAATTTGCATTTAATGAGAAGCTAGTTTAACGGGGATCATATATCCATTGTCACTGGTTGGAAAACCCATCCGGTGTGCTAATTCGCTACAAGGAAGGACACTTGCTGTCTTTACCTCGTTTAGCTGACACAGGTATGCAGTAGAAGAGTCTTACTGTAGCTGTAAAAGTTGATGGTAACAGCACATCTGCAGCATGGTGAGCAGTTTTGATCCCATTATCAAAGATATGATTTCATTGGAGTCAGTTCAGAGAAGGTTCACTAGTATGGGAGGGATTGTCTTATGAGCAATGGCTGAACCGGCTGAAACTCTATTCACTGGAGTTTAGAAAAGTGAAAGGTGATCTCAATGAAGCATACAGGATTCTGAAAGGACTTGAGAGGTCAAACGCTGACAGGACGTTTCCCTTTATCAGAGATTCTTGAATGAGACGTCATCAACCCCAATAAAAGAGGTATCAATTTAAGATTGAGAGAGGTGGAATTGCTTCTCTGCGGCGATCTGAACTTTTGAAACTCCTTGGCACAGAAAGCTGTGGGAACAGATTACTTTGCATATTTAATGTGGAAAGAGATCGTTTTTTATTATCAGTCAGAGAATCAAGCAGCATGGGGAAGGATCAGAGAAGTGGATGAGAGGAACGTCCGATCAGCCTTGATCCCTAAACAGCTTACGTCTGTTCGTACATCTTAGAATCATTTGATCTCATATATGTGTCTTAAGACCCATAGGATGTAGTTGACGCTTACCTGCATTTTGGACAATTAGAAATCTATGAGGAATACATAATGGCTCAGTGGTTAGTACAGTTGCCAAAAGGTGCCAGGGACCCAAGATCGATTTCATTCTCGAGTGACTGTCGATGTGAAATAAGCACACTTCCCTGTGTCAGCACGTGTTTCCTCTGGGTGGCCTTGCTTTCCTCCCACACTCCAACGATGTTCAGGTGAGATGGATGATCCATGGCAAATTCAGCATGGCAAATTTCATGGTCTGGGTGGGATAATATTTTCAGGGTTGATACAGATTCGATGTGCTGAATTGCCTGATTCTACACTTTAGGAATTCTATAATTGCCTTTCTGCTGACTCCTACATTCCATGTTATAGGAGTTGGGAAGTCATTTTGAGGTTGTGCAGGACTTTGTGTAGGCCTTCTCTGTAAAAATGTGTCCAGTTCTTGTCTCCCAGTTATGGGCAGAATATTATCTAGCTGTACAGGGTTCAGAAGAGATTCACCAGGATGTTTTTGAGTATGGAAGGTTTGAGTTACGAGAAAATGCTGGATATGCTGGGACGTTTTCTCACTGAAGTATAGGAGGTTCAAACGTAATCTTATAGAATTTAACAAACTCAGGAGCAGTATAGACAGGGTTAGTGGGACGTGTCTTTTCCCGCTGACGGGAGATTTTACGACTTGGGACACATTTCTAAGGTGAGAGGAGAAATATTTTAAAACACGTGAGGGACTTCTTTAGCACAGAGATTGGTTTACGCATTGAATGAATTTTGTGATGAAGTGGTTCATGCGGGCACCATTACAAAGTTTTAAAGATAATTAGTTAAGTGCATGAATAATGGAGTATTGGATGGATATTGGCCAGGAGCAAGCTGGTGGGACGAGTTTAGTTTGGGACAATGTTCAGCCTGGACTGGTTCAACCGACGGGTCTATTTCCATGCTGTGTAACTTGCATCAAAAAGTGTGATGCTGGAAAAGCACAGCCGGTCAGGCAGCATCCGAGGAGCAGGAGATTCGACGTTTCGAACATTAGCCCTTCATCAGGAGTTCCTCGGATGTTGCCTAACCAGCTGTGCTTTTCCAGCACCACACTTTTTGACTCTGATCTCCAGCATCTGCAGTCCTCACGTTCTCCATGTATGGTTCTCCAACACTGAAAATAAAAACTGTAATCGTATTCTGGTTTTGTATCTGTTTTTCTTTCCTCACAGTACACCTCCTGATATTGGGATCCTCTCTTGGGGAAGGTATAATCTCTGTAAATGCATCACTCACTATCTGTTGACCGTGGCTATAGCAGATCTCACGGTGATTTCCTGCAATAACATTGCATCATGTGGCTGCACTTTACTGGCGAAACTCTTACCTGTTCTACACTCCAGTATACAAACCTGTTCTCTATCTGTCTCCCGGAGTTTAGATTGTTCTGTCTGGTTCCCCTTTGATCGCTTTGTAGCTATTTGCTTTCAGAATTTGAAGTTAAAATGTTGCACGAGGACGACAGCTGGTGTTGTTATCGTTATTTTGATCGTGCTATTCTGCTTAAAGGACATCCCACGGTCTTTGTGTATTGATCATATTATGTAATTCATAATGCATGAAGGGTTGTTGTCTATCAGAAATATTTTATTTTGCAAGTGTGTGGAAAGCATTTTCTTGGCTTGAGTAATTGATTACTCCGGTGTTTCAATTTCTCCTGGTTTTATTGATGGATGTTTTCACTCCTAGATATGCATTAGCGGCCAAACAGACCCGAAGGAGACCCTGGGATCAAACTTACAATAAGGACAAGAAAGAATGTAATCTCCTGAAATGCAGAAAGTCGATAGTTTTTTTTTTACTATATCTTGCAGTTTCATGTTACTCTGGATGACCACAGTCGCCTATTTAGATCGCAAACCAAAGAATATTCAGGCAGCAGTTCCTTCATTTGCTCAAGTCATCTTTTAGTCTCATCAGACATAATACTGAACGAGTAAAATGGCAGGACTGAATGGTGGACTACTCCCCTCAGTGCCCACAGATCAAAGGGAAACCATACTTCAAGGAAGCTTTTGGCAAATTTTTAGTGTCCCTACCTTTAAACCAGGAATCCAAGTTTCTTGCCACAGCAACTTGATTGAATCTCTGAACAGAGCAATCAGAATCACACTCTAACTAAACTTCACAAAGGCCTTCCGTGACGGATCAACTTATACGGCTTTTTTATCATTTCTTTTACATTAAACTTACAGAAAAATCATTTTTTAAAACCTCACCAAAATGATCAGACATAGAAGCTAGCCACATCTTGAATGGATGTTCACTCATAAACAAGTGTTCTTCACATTACAAGCAAAAGCGTAACTGTGCAGATGAAATAGCTATGATTTTGCCACAGATAGACGATTTCACAACATTGGGCTGATAAATATTTTCCATAGGTTGTATTTGAATCGAATGAGTTTTTTTTTTAATTTCGTCGTATTCAGAAAATCTTACACTTCCATGCATTTTGATTGAGTCCCCCGCAAATCTTCAAATGAGGAAGGTCATATTACTTATACTACTCTGTGAAATATCCGAAATAAATTGTTCATGTAATATCATTAAGGATACTTTGTGGAAACTGTGTATTTTTTTTTGGAAACATTAAGAACATCTGTGTATCTCTACTCTGTGTGAGACAGCATGTGCCTAGTGCCTGTTTCAAAATCCCAGTTCTGATCCTTTCGCCCCATAGAACAAAGCAGTCATCCTGTAATCCTTTGGGGATCTATCTGAAATATTGGGAGTGAGAGATTATGTGAGAGATGATTGAGTAAACTGGGTCATGTGGAGTGGTGGAGATGAATGCTGAAAATACTGTTTTCTCCATGTTGTTCCCTGCCACATATTGGCCCAATCTCACAGAGTGTAAGTAATGACAAAACGTACTAGAAGCAACTAGCCAACCCCTCCCTCCCCCCCCCCCCCCAACCAATTGATGGGAATGGCTGGATAAACCCTGGGTTCAGGTACACATCGACTATGACAGTCCTTTAATGCTCTTCGTTATTATGGCTGCCCATTCACAGTGATTGGATTTGCATTGGATTTAAATAGCAAACTCAGAGTTGAGATTTGAAACACCCATGAACATTATTAGTGATACATACACTGGTCGACATATTCTTCGTGGACAGTGGGACATCATTTACCAGGAGGTATTTTAAGCATTTCCTCAAGTCAAATTGCATTTGGCACGTTCAGACTGTTCCATCGTGCAATGGCCTGTTGGAAACAATAGACCTAATGAAGTGTTTTGGCCAGAAAGTTTTGTCTTTCCTGCTTCCTGACCTAGTGTGTTTTTCCAGGTTCACATCTATTGACTCCAAACATTGAAAGCAGGCTCAAGGAAACAGCTCGCTCATTCAATCAATACCAACCTATTCCATTCTCTGTCTGATTATAGGACAACTCCTCACTCAAAGACAGATAGCTCCAGTTGAGTTACTGATGAGGAGACGACACTGCATCCGATTAAACCTGATATTCCCGGATTGAAGGGAGGTCACTGTTGAAAAGGCAGCAGAACGGCCATACCATCCACAGGAATTCTCGAAGAGAGAGAGAGTGGGTGGCACGGTGGCACAGTGGTTAGCACTGCTGCCTCACAGCGCCAGAGACCCGGGTTCAATTCCCGACTCAGGCGACTGACTGTGTGGAGTTTGCACATTCTCCCCGTGTCTGTGTGGGTTTCCTCCGGGTGCTCCGGTTTCCTCCCACAGTCCAAAGATGTGCAGGTCAGGTGAATTGGCCATGCTAAATTTCCCGTAGTGTTAGGAAAGGGGTAAATGTAAATGTAGGGGTAGGGGTATGGGTGGTTTGCGCTTCGGCGGGTCGGTGTGGACTTGTTGGGCCGAAGGGCCTGTTTCCACACTGTAAAGTAATCTAATCTAAAGAAAGAGACAGTTTAGTGCAAAGGATGTAGTCTGATGTCAAAATCACGACAATCGACCTCTGCACGTGCACAAGGCGAGATCCATGAAACATTATTCATGCCATTCAACGTTTGGGGAGGTGAGATGCTCTTCAGCAAATGCGTCGATAGCTGAAAGCTGCTACCTCAAAAATGGAGCGAAGAAAACCACCAGATAGGTGTCAGAAAAAAACCCATTCTCCGTCTCCATCTAGCAATCCATGATGGTTTCAGCCTCAGTATTGTTACTATCTAAAGAAGAGGAGGAAACTCTCCCGATACGTTCTAGGCACAAGTGATGCGTTACAGTCCGTTTCAAAATGTCCCAGTCCGATTCAGAATCGGGGAAGCAGACCTGGGGTGAACATGCCCCAGTAAAAGCTACAAGACAAATAATAAGCCTACATCTCCGGACCTAGTAGGGAAGGGAGCTAGCAATTGGATCACATTGACTATGACATTCTGGACTGCGGCTGTTAACATGGGCCAAACAGGGACCCCTGGCTGAAAGAAATAAAGAGAATCTCCTCAGGCTGGGGACTGGTTCTGAGCAGGCTGGTCAGAGTTCATGGGCTGTGCACATGTAAATGAAGGGTGTTTTGGTGGTAGGACACCAGCGTCTGTGCAGTTATTTCACAGATCTCGATATTAATAAGCAATGGTCATTTTGTAGTGTCTTTGAGATCATCTCAAATTCTGCAAAACTCCACTGAGAATAGTCCTAACCAACTCAATAACTTAGGTGAGGCATCTCAATGTAATATCTCAAAACTGGCACATGACACAAGGCTGAGTGGGAGGGTGAGCTGTGAGGAGGATGCACAAATGTTGCAGTGTGATTTGGACAGAATTACTGAGTAGGAAATGTGCTAAAGGTGCGATGTACTGTGGATAGGAATAAGCATATCCACTTCAGTAGCCAAAATGGAAGACAGACTATACTTTGAATGTCTATATGATGAAAGAAGTAAATGTTCAACGAGGCATAAGAGTTATTATTTGAGTCATTGAAAGCACATGTGCAGCAAGCCATAAAGAGGGAAAACAGTATGAAAGCCTTAATAGCGAGACGATTGGAGCACAGGAGCAGGAATGTCTTGCGGCAATTATTCAGGGCATCGGTGAGAACAAATCTGGAATATTGCATGTCATATCATCGCTCTATCTGAGGAAGGATGTTCTTGCTTATGAGGGAGTGCAGAGAGGGCTTACCAAATACATTCCTGGATTGGTAGGAATACTTATTGGACCAAGAGATACCAGCTCATGAGAGTGGATGGCAAATTGTTAGGGGGCAAACGTGTTTGCCCCGAGCAAAAGTTCTCATCAAAGATTGGCTGAACTCCAGCAGGGTAATCGAAGTGTCTTCTAAACGAAGGTATTTATCGGAGGTTATATTTAGTAAACAGGCTTGGACACAGACATAGGTTGGGCAGGGCCCAGAGAGTTGAGGTTGCCTACAGAGTTACCTGGGATTGGCTGGATAAACTTGGTCTCGACTCCACATCGACTCTGCAGATCATTTTTTGGGCTCAATCTTAGTCAATGTAGATGCTCACTCATCGTGGTTCGACGTGCACAGGATCCAGCTGTCAAACATGAGGAGAATGATAGAAAAATTGCAATATTTCTTGCCATACACAGACTCCTGGAAGTGTTGCTCATAGATGATGACCATTGTTTACGCAGGGAATCTGATTATTTCTTAAAGTCAAATTATTTGTTGTATTCTTATTGCAATATATTTTTGTCTGCCAGGGTTGATGGGTTTGAGAGAAAGGGAGAGGTTGAATAAGCTGGGGTTCATTTCCCTGGCGTTGGAGGCTGAGGGGGTTTATAAAATCATGACGGGCATTGAAAGGGTAAATAGACCAGGTCTTTTCCCTGTGGTGGAGGAATCTAGAACGAGCGAGTATACGTTTAGTGTGAGAGGAGACAAATTTAAATGTGACCCAAGGGGCAAACATTTTCACTTCGAGGGTGATGCGTGTATGGAATGAACTGCCAGAGGATGTTGTGGGAGCTAGTGCAATAGCAACTTTTAAAAGACTTCTGGATGTGTACATGAATAAGGAGGGTTTACAGGGATATGGGTCAAGTGCTGGCAAATGGGACTAGTTTAATTTTAGATATCTAGTCAGCATGGGCGAGTTTGACTGAAGAGTATGTTTCTATGCTGTACATCACCATGATTCAGTGACTCTGTGACTGTTTATTAGAAGGTTAAATTGCCATTATTACATTTGATCCTTCAATAATTATTTTCATTTTTTTTTAATTGCAATTCTGCATCGCCGAAAAAAGAAACATTTTGTCTAAGGTTTTCATTTTTTTTGTACGTCAGGACAATTGGCAAGAAATATAAAAGAGAATATTTTTTTAAAATCAATTGTATTTGGGAAAATTGCTGATTAGTTTATTATTGAACAGTTATGAAAAGAATCATTGCCATGGTTAGTGCATCTATTAGCACTCTCCTTCCAGAAAGTAGACGTTTTGTTTTCTCAATGCATCGATAATTGTTGTGAATTTTCCTGATGCATGCAAAGGGAAAAACGTTAACTTTCTTTCAGCAAAGTCAAGTTCTTTATGATCAAATAGCTAATTTTATTGAATGTTGTATGAATATAATGTATTACTGCTCTTGAAGGGTTAGAGTGTTGGTTCAAAGATCATCAAAGCAGACTAAGAAACTCAAATTCACAACCATGACAGTAAAGCAGTTTGCAAGAGATTGTGCACAGGATGAGAATTACACAGAATTAACGGTTGCTTTTTCTAATTGCAGATGAAATGAATGGACAGGTCGAAGAAAAATCATGGAAATGCACTCACTATGTCAAACAGTAACCTATCTTTCAGCTCCATAAATTACTGGGGAATAATAACAATAAAACAGTAAGGTTTGATACAGCTGTGGTAATTGAGTAGGCAAGCATTGGAAAAAGCACGATGATAC
Source organism: Chiloscyllium plagiosum (assembly GCF_004010195.1). Classification (NCBI taxonomy): domain Eukaryota; kingdom Metazoa; phylum Chordata; class Chondrichthyes; order Orectolobiformes; family Hemiscylliidae; genus Chiloscyllium; species Chiloscyllium plagiosum. Next base: position 9,917,010 of record NC_057755.1, on the reverse strand, counting down.
AGATGATGTCCATTAGATTACATTACAGTGTGGAAACAGGCCCTTCGGCCCAACAAGTCCACACCGACACGCCGAAGCGCAAACCACCCATACATTTACCACTTACCTAACACTACGGGCAATTTAGCATGGCCAATTCACCTTACTTGCACATCTTTGGACTGTGGGAGGAAACCCACGCAGACACGGGGAGAACGTGCAAACTCCACACAGTCAGTCGCCTGAGGCGGGAATTGAACCCGGGTCTCTGGAGCTGTGAGGCAGCAGTGCTAACCATTGCCGCCCACCCATGACTGGTCAAAAGACAAAATATACTACAGGTTTCAATCCGTCATTCAGTTTTAGTTTCCAATTCAAATATGACACTTTGTCTTCTCTCCTGTCAAAATGGCCCTACAGAGAGAAATGAAGCAAAAAGAGAGCAATGAAAGATCGAGAGTGAATAGAAAAAGGGAGAGCAGATGGAAAGAGCAGAGAGGAGGAAAGGAGAGAGGAAAGAAAATGAAATAAAAAGAGAGATTGAGAATAAAGAGAGAGAGACAGTAAGATAAATCAGCAAGTGAAGAGGAAGGAAGAAAGGGTAATGGGGAAAGAAACAAAAATAAGGTTGTTGGTGTGTGTGTGTGAGTGAGAGAGAGAGAGAGAGCAAGACAGGCAGAAAGGTAGATGTAGAAAAAACAGCAACAGAGGTGGAAGAACGCACTGATAGCCTTACGGGGAAAAGGAGAAAGATACTCCCAGGTCTGTCACTCAAAGCACATCTCCTCCCAAATCTGAGTTCATCCCATCACCTTGAACACGCCTTCCCCAGGTATGGAACGAACCAACAATCATCTTTGTATGGTGAATGGGATATGTGGGAGAAAACATCAGGTCAGTGATTTAGCCCAAGACTGTCTCAAGACTGTCCCTCAGCTGCATCCGTCCCGTTTCCTCCGCCCCACCTCCAACAAGACTTGGAATACACACAGATGCAAAGCTGCAGTCTAAAACACAGAGCAGCCACAACCCAAGCGAATACTCAGTTAGTGTACAAATGAACACAAGGTGTTTGGGCAAATGAACAGAAGAATTCTGAACAAATGAGAACAGATTTACAGCACAAGAAAATACATGAACACATTCAGCATTTAGGGGCAAAGAAGGGCGGCACGGTGGCTCAGGGGTTAGCAGTGTTACCTCAGAGAATCATTGCCATGGTTAGTGCATCTATTAGCACTCTCCTTCCAGGAAATAGGGTTCGATTCCAGCCTCGGGCAACTGTCTGTGTGGAGTTTGTGTATTCTCTCGGTGTCTGTGTCAGTTTCCTCCCATAGTCCAAAGATGTGAATACAGGCAAGGTGAATTGGCCATGCTACATTGCTTGCAGTGGTAGGTGCACTAATGAGAGGGAAATGGGTCTGTATGGACTTGTTGGGGCGAAGGGGCCTGTTCCACACTGTAAGGGATCTAATCAAATGACCACAACTTTCATGCACAAAGGAACACAAGTTTATTCCATCAATGAACATAAGAACTTTGCCTAAAGAAAGATAGGGTTCTTCCAAAATTGTGAACAAGATGTTTGCTCAAATTAATGAAACTGAAATGAAGTCAGCAAGTTTAATGCGTTTGAGAATAAACCAAATGATGGTAAAAATGCTATACAACTAAACAGTGTATTTACAATTTAAGTTAAGACATTTATACAAATAGACATAAGTCCATGACAAATTTGAACAGAAACGTATGATAAGATCAAACAGAAGTTGTGAAACAAACATTGCTAGTAACAGGGACATTACAAGATTGTTTCATATTTTCATCAATGGTTCAGCTGTCCCTGCTGGGAAGGAACTGCTTGACAAAATTTCATGATTTTTTTTTTAAATTCAAAGCAGTGTCAATTACTGCGCACACACCACTGACAGCAATCTCTGTGTTGGGCTCTGTGATCACACACACAAACATTCAAACACTTTCTCTCTCACGCACGTGCACACACTGAATCAAATACACACTGACACTCACTCTCTCGCATACACATGCTCACGCAGATGCACACCCACACCGACACAAATACACACACACTTTCTCTAGCACACACACACACTCACGCTCTCTTACACACACAATCTCTCTTTCACACGCATGCACACACACATCGACAGTCTGAGCAGAACTTCCATCTGATGGACTTTTAAAGTTGCACTCAGACACATACACAGACAAGCACCGACAGTTATAGCCTGATCTCCTCTGCTGGGAAATGCAAAAGTTATACACAGATCCACAAAGCATACTGCCCAGTAAACGAAAAACGCTTCATCGTGCTTTTAAAACTGAAAATAATTGTTTCAACAAAAGTCACTCGCAGCTTTTATGAAAAGTAGTTTGTTAGATCATGCTCGACAATTTTTATCTTTGGAATTTATCCAAAATCCAAACAGGTCAGCATTTTTAAGACGTCAATTAATTTATTGCCAACAGCCTAACTGACTTTTTTTGTACAAATTAAATCAAGTTGTTACTATCTAATAGTATCAACATGGTTCTGTGGAATTTGAACTTCTCCACCAAACCTATAGGAGTGATTTGAAAAAAGTAGCTTCCAATGATAGAGGGGAACCAGTGGAATTCGCGTTTCAGAAATCACATAACTTGTCTCCATATGAAAGGTCATTGTTAAGAAACAGAGTGCCTTATGCGCAGAGGGTGGCAAATGAGCATGGATAGAGAGTTGGCTGGGGGATTGGCAGCAGTGAACAGTCACATATAGATCACTTTCTACTTCTCTACTGTTTACAATTATGAATTGTAATATGAATCGTTGAGAGCAGAAGGTGTGCACATTAAATGTGGTGAGGACGAAGGGGTAGGCAGGTCAAGTGTGGAGAGAGCACAAGGAGGATGAAAGTGAATGAAGATCCATTCAGAGAGTGAGCAAAGATCTGACAGAGTAGAATATTAGAAATTGTGCTGTTTATTTCAGCAGCGAAAGTTGTTAAAAATAATCATAATGTCTAATTGGACAGAGATTTCGGAGCTTGAGAGATAGTGGAATGTTGCTGTCTTTCTCCGTGAATCAGAGATGGTGAGAATGCAGGCACAGCAAGTAATGACTAAAACTAATAAATTATCGCCATTTATTTCAATGGGAATTAAATACACAAGCAGTGAGGTGAGGCATCGCGTATTCAATATATATTGGAGACAACATCTGGAGTAGGAAGCATAGCTTTGGTGCCCATATTTTAAGGAAGATTTAAATGTAATGAGACATCTCAGGAACAGCTTACACGAGTAATCCCTGGCACGAGGATCGTGTGAAGAAACGGGCAATCAGCTGGACTCGTGGAGGTGAGAAAAGTAAGAGGCGTGTTGGTTGAAACATTATAACCAGTTTAGATAAGGTCAGAACGGGAAGGACATTTCCTCCCGCTCACTTTTCCAGACAGAGATTGGGAGAGGTCTATTTCCGTCACTGCCTGTGACCTTTAAGAATGTCGCAAGGGCTCCTTGTCCAAAAAACTACCATCAACTTCACTAGATCCCACAGGAACATGTGACGTCCAGGGAAATGTTGCAACACGACATCCATTGGTAAGTGAGCGAGAATTGAGCAGACCACAAGCCCAGTGGGTTTGAAATTGTTTTACGAATTGATGAAAGACAACACTTCAAAAATGATAGGTAGTTACTTGAATGTAAGCAATGCTTGTTCATTTCAGATTCCATTTGAAGCATAGTAAGCAGCACCCACTAGACATACACGCGCAGACACATGCACATCACAATCAAACACATGCAAATTCACGCTCAAGCACGTATGTAGATTAGACTAGATTCCCTACAGTGTGGAAACAGGCCCTTCAGCCCAACCAGTCCACACCAACGCTCCGAAGAGAACCCACCCAGACCAATTTCCCTCTGACTAATGCACACAGCACTATGGGCAATTTACCATGGCCAATTCACCTGACCTGCACCTCTTTGGACTGCGGGAGGACACCGGAGAATCCAAAGGAAACCCACGCAGGCATGGGGAGAATGTACAAACTCAACACAGACAGCCGCCCTCGAACCCTGGGACCCTGGTGCTGTGAGTCAGCAGTGCTAACCACTGAGCCACCGTGCCACCCCCAAACACACTCAAACACACACTACAAACTCACAGACACACTCAAATAAACGCACACAAACATACAAACGCACAAGCATGCACTCAAACACAGAGACAAACTTTCACACACACACACACTCAAACACCCACACAGACACACACATGCTCAAACACATGCATGCACACACATAATGTTCAAACAGCCAATGTGCACTGGTTGGGCCTGACGGATTATTTCAACAATATGGGATTCAATGATTCTATGGATCCCTCCATTTGCTGATCTGTTGGATTGGTTCCCAACCCACTGCCACGTTCCCCTTTAGTATAGGTACAACCTGTTCCCTTTGTACAGGTCACCCCTGTCCCAGGAGAGGTTCCAAGGATTCAAAAACCTGAATCCCTGCACCAGATTCTTCGCGACACATTCATCTCTCCTATCATTCTATTCCTTGCCTCATCATCACGTGGTACTTGTAGTAAAACTTTACGACCCTCAAGGGCCTGCTATTCAACCTTTTTCCTGACTTCTCATACTCAATGTGCAGAACCGCATCCCTTTTCCTATCTGTGTCGTTGGTACTAATGTGCACAATGATCTCTGGCTGCTCACCTTCCCCCTGAAGAATTTCATGCATATAATGAACAGACGTCCTTGACCCTGGCACCAGGGAGACAATAGACCTTCCTGAAATCTTAAAGTGGCAACAGAAACGCCTGTCTGTGCCCCTAACTAGTGAGTCTCCTTCTCCTACCCATCCTTCTCTGTCTTGTGGGCTCTATCTCCACCTATTGTTTACTCCTTATCCCCTCACCCGCATAAAAAAAAACATTTTCTTAGTAACCCTCAGTTCTGAAAAAGGGTGACTGGATGTTAACTCTGCTTTCTCGCCAGAGCTGCTGAGCTTCTCCATCGATTTCTGTTGTTGTTTCTGATTTTCAGCATCCGCAGGTCTTTTGGTTTCTATTTACTTGTTGAAACTGAAATTGAAGTTTCAAGGTTGAGGCTCTAGCATAAAAGAAAACAAAATAATGCATGTCATCACCACATGCCCGAGCACATGACAGCAGCCATAACATTGCATGTGCGTTTGAAATTTTGCGTCTCTCGCGTGGAGTGGTGGGGTGGCCTGAATAGCAAAAAGGATCATAGGAACTGTGTGGGATGTGAGGACCTTTGAGAGACTAGCACTGTTGCTAATGTAATAACAAATCTAAATTGCTTTTGTTATTTCATTTGCACAGCATTTCACAGGACTATCCCAACATATCAAGTTTTATGCAAAATAGTGGATTTGTCTCCATTAATGTGGCAGTACAAGTGATGAGGCAGGCACAGTTAATGATCGAGGTCAGCCATGTTTGCTCTCTCCATATTAATGTGCTCTTCTGGAGTCAGTCATAAGGTCGCACAGCACAGAAACAGACATTTTGTTCCAACCAGTCCATGCTAAACATAATCCTAAACTAAACTAGTCCGACCTGCCTGCTCCTGGCCCATATCCCTCCAAACCTTTCATACAAATATAGAACATGGGAACAGGAGGAGGCCATTCAGCCCCTAGAGCCTGCTCCGCCATTCATCACATCCACGGCTGATCGTCCAACTCAATAAGCTTAATCTTGCTTTATCCCCATAACCTTTGGTCCCATTTGCCCCACGTGCGAGATCTATCTGCCCCTTGAGTGCATTCAATGTTTTGGCATCAAGTGCTTTCCTATTCATATGTCAATCCAAATGCCTTTTAAACATTGTATCTATCTGCATCCACCACTTCCACAGAAAGTTCATTCCACAAGTGAACCACCCTCTGCGTCAAAGCAGTGCTTATTACGTTTTTTTTCCAAGTCTTTCTTCTCTCGCCGTTAAAATATGATCTCGAATCTTGAAACACCCCATCCTCAGGAAAAGACAACTGCCATCAACTCTATCTCTATCCCTCATTAATTTATAAACTTCTATCAGGTCACTTCTCAAGCTCCTAAGCTCCAGTTTAAAAAAAAACTCTAACCTATCCAGTCGATCTTTATAACTCAAACCTGTGGAAACACTGCAGTGTTGTTCCCTTTGAGACATAGGGGCTTGGCTTCAGGCCTCTCCTTCTCTTGAGGTGGATCTGAACAGTTCAGTTAAAGTGGCACTCGCAACATGTTTTCTTTCTCCTTTCAGGAGAAATGCTTTGTATGTTCTCTTCAGAGACATGAATGAGCTGTTGCCATTTTCTTCTGGCCCCACTTCATTAATGCAAACATGGAGTTGGAACATCGAGGTCCCCTGCGGATAACCTGCGTACTATAAAGTTTAGGGCACAGGGAGAAGTTTAGTTGATTAATCGAACTGAGAGAGATTTCCAGCTGCACCAAATTAGATAGTTCACTTGGAAATGTTTGAAAGTCTTTACATCACCATAAAAATATATTACGTAATCCTTGCTGCCGTTGGTATTCCTGGTAAGTGCTGTCAAACCATTGGGGCAGAAGTGAACTGTACAAGAAGGACGGATTGCACCTATATTGGAAGGGGACTAATATACTGGCAGAGAAAATTACTAGAGCTGTTCGGGAGGATTTAAACGAGTAAGATGGGGGAGAGGGGGGGGTGCAACCGAGGTAGATAGTGAGGAAAGATCAATTTGAGACTGACACAATTGAGAACAGAAGCGACTCAAACAGTCAGGGCAGGAAGGGACAAACTAAGATTAGTAAATTAAACTGCATTTATTTCAAAGCAAGCGGCCTAACAGGGAAGGCAGATTAACTCAGGGCATGGTTATGAACATGGGACTCGGATATCATAGCAAGTGCTGAAATATGGCTCAGGGATGGGCAGAACTGGCAGCTTAATGTTCCAGGATAAAAATGCTACAGGAAGGATAGAAAGGGAGGCAAGAGAGGAGGGGGACTGGCGTTTTTGATACGCTGTGCTGAGGGAGGATATTCCTGGAAATACATCCTGCGAAGTTATTTGGGTCGAACTGAGAAATAAGAAAGGGATGATCACCTTATTGAGATTGTATTATAGACCTACTAATAGTCAGAGGAACATTGAGAAACAAATTTGTAAAGAGATCTCAGCTATCGGTAGGAATAATAGGGTGATTTTGGTAGGAGATTTTAACTTTCCAAACATATACTGGGCCTGCCATAGTGTTAAGGGTTTAGATGGAGAGGAATTTGTTAAGCTTGTACAAGACAATTTTCTGATTCAGTATGTGGATGTACCTATTAGAGAAGGTGCAAAATTTGACCTACTCTTGGGAAATAAGACAAGGCAGGTGACTGAGTGGGGGAGCACTTTGGGGCCAGCGACCATAACTCTATAAGATATAAATAGTGATGCAAAAAGATATACTAGATCTAAAAGTTGAAGTCCTAAGTTGGAGAAAGGCAGATTTTGATGGTATTAGGCAAGATGACTGGGGGCAGATGTTCGCAGGTGAAGGTACGGCTGGAAAGTTGGAAGCTTTCAGAAATGAGATAACGAGAATCAAGAGAAAGTATATTCCTGTCAGGGTGAAAGGAAAGGTTGGTAGGTATTGGGAATGCTGGATGACTAAGGAAACTGAGATTTTAGTTACGAAAAAGAAGAAAGCATATGTAAGGTATAGACAGCATAGATTGAGTGAATACTGAGAAGTGTATAAAGGAAGTAGGAGAACACTTAAGAGAGAAAACAGGAGGGCAAAAGAGGGTACATGAAATAGTTTTGGCAAATAGAATTAAGGAGAATCCGAAGGACTTTTACAATTGTGTTAAGGACAAAAGGTCCACTTGGCAGAAAATAGGTCCCCTTAAAGATCAGCAAGGCAGCCTTTGTGTGGAGATTCAGAAAATGGGGGAGATACTAAAAGCGTATTTTGCATCGGTATTACCTGTGGAAAAGGATATGAAAGATATAGACTGTAGGGAAATAGATGGCGACACTTTGAAAAATGTCCAACTTACAGAGGAGGAAGTGCTGGATGTCTTGAAACACACAAAAGGTGGATAAATCGCCCGGACCTGATCAGGTGTGCCCTAGAAATCTGTGAGAAGCTACAGAAGTGATTGCTGTGCCTATTGATGAGATATTTGTATCATCAATAGTCACAGATGAGGTGCTGGAAGACTGAAGGTGGGCTAATGTGGTGCCACTGTTTAAGAAGGGTGGCAAGGACAAGCCAGGGAACTATGGCCGGTGAGCCTGATGTCAGTGGTGGGCAATTCGTTGGAGGGAATCTTGAGGGACAAGATGCACATGTATTTGGAAAGGCAAAGACTGATTAGGGATAGTCAACATGGCTTTGTGCGTGGGAAATTGATTGTTTTTTTTTCAAGAAGTAACAAAGAGGATTGATGAGGGCAGAACGGTTGATGTGATCTATATGGACTTCAGTAAGGCGTTTGACAAGGTTCCCCATGGGAGAGTGATAGCAAGGTTAGATCTCACGGAATAATGGAAGAACTAGCCATTTGGATATACAACTGGCTCAAAGTTCGAAGTTAGAGTGGTGGTGGAGGGTTGTTTTTCAGACTGGAGGCCTGTGACAAGTGGAGTGCCACAAGGATTGGTGCTGGGTCCTCTACTTTTTGTCATTTACATAAATGATTTGGATGTGAGCATGAGAGGTACAGATGACACTAAAATTGGAGGTGTAGTGGACAGGGAAGTGGGTTTCCTCAGATTACAACAAGTTCTTGATCAGAAGGGCCAATGGGCAGAGAAGTGGCAGATAGAATTTAATTCAGATAAATGCAAGGTGCTGCAGTTTTGGAAAGCAACTCTTAGCAGTGCATATACACTTAAGGGTAAGGTCGTAGGGAGAGTTACTGAACAAAAATACCTTCGAGTCCAGGTTCATAGCTCCTTTAAAGTGGAGTCGCAGGGCGATAGGATAATGAAGAATGCGTTTGGTATGTTTTATTTTATTGGTCAGAGTAGTGAGTACAGGAGTTGGGAGGTCATGTTGCGTCTGTACAGGACATTGGTTAACCCACTTGGAATACTGCGTGCAATTCTGGTCTCCTTCCTATTGGAAAGATGTTGTGAAACTTGAAAGGGTTCAGAAAAGATTTACAAGGATGTTCCCAGGGTATGAAGATCTGAGCTATCAGGAGAGGGTTAACAGGCTGGGGCTGTTTTCCCTGGTGCGTCGGAGGCTGAGGGGTGACCTTATAGATGTTTACAAAATTATGAGGGGCATGGATAGGGCAAACAGACAAAGTCTTTTCCCTGAGCTGGGGGAGTCCAGAACTAGAGGGCATAGGTTTAGGGTGAGAGGGGAAAGATACAAAAGCCACCTAAGGGGCGACTTTTTCACACAGAGATTGCTACTTCGATGGAATGAGCTGCCAGATGAAGTGGTGGAGGCTGTTAAAATTGCAACATTTAAGAGGCATTTGGATGGGTATATGAATGGGACGGGTTTGGAAGAATATGGCCCGCATTCTGGCAGTTTGAGATATTTGGCCAGTATGAACAGGTTGGACTGAAGGGTGTGTTTCCATGCTGTACATCTCTATGATTCTTTGCCTCTATGAGAGCTGTTCCAAAAATGTGAGATTCAAAAATGGTCGCCAAAGCTTCATCAATTCCAAAACTTAAAACCCAGATTGACAGATTTCACTGATCGAAGTGACTGAGGAAAATGGGGCAAAGCCAGGTACATTGAGCTCAATCAGAGATCAGCCGTAAATGCTCTGGGATTGGAAGTACACACGTGATGACAATACGCTAACCACATTTAATGGCTCTCCCTAGGTGGTCAGGATTGGGAACTAAATCTACCAGGTATTAGATTTACAAGATGGACCAGGGAAGAGGAGATGGAAGAGCATCGTTGATTGAAAACAAAATTGATTGAATGGTGAGGGAGAACAGATTAAGGTGAAAGCATTTGGTGGGGACCGTGTATATGGGACTGGGGAAGAGAAAGTGATCAAAAGTTATAATAAGTGTTGTGTTAAGATCCTCTAGTAGTAGCTCGGAAGTGTTAGGTTGCATAAATGCAAAAAATAGGTAAATTCGTTGCATAGCCATGTTGTATTAACAGTGCATTTTAACTTTAACATAATTTGAGAGAGGCAGAGAAGCACCTGCCTAAAAGCTAGTGAATTTCAGGAGTGTGTCCGGGATATGTACTGAGTACAAACATCCATTTTCATATTTCTCCTGCCCTTCATTCTTAAAACCTTCAAACTGTATCATTTCAGGTTGCACTCTGCCTCCTTGATACCTGTCTTCTCCTTACCCGTGTATGTAAATGTTATTGTCCTCTGCTCCAAGGGAATTCTGTGAACTCAGGAGGTTTGAGCAGGATGCAGAAGTTAGTTCTGTCGCCAATCTGCTAATGTTACAAACAGCTTTTATCATTTCACGATTCTGAAAGAATGTCATTCTGATTCCAGATTAATCGGGAGCGAGTGCAGGCAGCTCTGATTGATCAGAGAACCAAAGGCTCGATTATGATCTTTGTTGAAGGCGTTTAGTGAATGCGGGTAGGATATTGTGTTTGTATTCGGCTCCAATAGCCAACAGGGAGACTGGTTGAATATCTAAATCAGAGGTCACATAGCACCAGGTTATAACTCAGTTGAGTGAGAAAATACTGGAAAATCTCAGCAAGTCTGGCAGCATCTGTAAGGAGAGAAAAGAGCTGACGTTTCGTGTCTAACTGATCTTTTGCCAAAGCTTTGACAAAGGGTCAGTTAGGCTCGAAACGTCAATTCTTTTCTCTCCTTACAGATGCTGCCAGACCTGCTGAGATTTTCCTGCATTTTCTCTTTTGGTTTCAGATGCCAGCATCTGCAGTAATTTGCTTTTATAATTCAACTGGTTTATTTGGAAGTACTAGCTTTTGGACTGCTTCTCCTTCGTCAGGTAGTTTGTACTGTTAAATAAACCCGTTGAACTATACAACATAGAATATTACAGCACAATACAGGCCCTTCAGTCCTCGATGGTGCACCGACCTGTGAAACCAATCTGAAGGCTATCTAAGGTACAATATTCCATTTTCGGCCATATGCCTATCCAATTAATATTTAAACGCCCTTTAAGTTGGCGAGTCGACTACTGTTACAAGCAGTGCGTACCATGCCCCTACTACTTTCTGAGTAAAGAAACTACCTGACATCTGTCCGGTATATATCACCCTCAATTTAAAGTTATGTCCCCTCGAGTTAGCCATCGCCATCCAAGGAAAAAGCTTCTCACTGTCCACCCTATTTAACCCTCTGATTATCGTGTTTGTCTCAATTAAGTCACTTCTCATCTTTATTCTCTCTAACAAAAACATTCTCAAGTCCCTCAGCCCCATAGCTTTAACTTAGTCCACCCTATTCCAACACCAGCACATCCGCACCATAACCCAGAGGTGACTGGGTATGAGCGTGATACATTCCCAATCGACCTGGCCCATAAAATAGACTCCCAAGGCAGCCACCACGTCTCTGAGGTTTTTAATGCAAGGATCAGCTTCCAGATTCCCAAAGTATTGTAGCAAAATCAGCAGCATTAAAAGTTGGAGAGCACTTTAACTTCATTGCCACTTTATTCCAGAAAACACTTAAAACAGACAACTAGTTTCCTATTCCCTTCACTTTCTTCATTAACTCTGGAGGTCTGTAACTAAGGGAGATATGTGTTAAGATTAGTTCTTCATGAATATGACTTTCCTTTTCATTCTGAATATATTGAGATTTTACAAAAACACTTTCCAGACAGAGACACTGAGAATGCTTCATCTGTAACTTGCAATTCTTCTGCATTGCCTTTCTTTTACAGTTAATTTAGTGGCAATTATGATACTTTCCAGGGAAAAATGTGGACTCTCTACTTGCACCACCCATTACCTGGTGGCCATGGCAGTGGCAGATCTACTGGTTATTATTGCTGATGTAATACTCTGGCGGGTCAGTTATTACTATTTCCCGGATTCATTTCTGAATATCACTCCTGTGTGTAGTGCTATCGATGTCCTGAGTGGTGCATCCACAGACTGTTCTGTTTGGTTCACAGTTGCTTTCTCCTTTGATCGATTTGTTGCCATTTGTTGCCAGAAATTGAAAATGAAATACTGCACTGAGAAAGTGGCGACTGGAATTCTTGCGACAACCTGTATTTTTCTCTGTTTGAAAAACATTCCTTTCTTTCTTACTTTTGAACCCGGAGAGATAATCAACAACATATCATGGTTCTGTAACGTAAAGCCAAACTTTTATAGTGACCCAGGATGGGTGGCTTTTGACTGGATTGATATGATTGTAACGCCATGGCTTCCCTTTGCTTTGATTTTGTTGCTCAACGCTCTAACAGTCAGACATATTTTAGTAACAAGCCAAGTCCGAAAGAGACTGAAAGATCAGAAAAATGCAGAGATACACAGTGACCCAGAATTGAAGAGTAGGAGAAAGTCTATAATTCTACTCTTCACCATATCCAGCAGTTTCATTCTATTATGGTTGACACATGTTGTAGAATTCCTATATTACAATATTGCAGGAATGGAGCCCACGGATTACAACTATTCTCTATACACATTTGCTGAAGTTGGATTTATGCTTCGAAGTTTAAATTGCTGCACAAACACATTCATTTATGTGGTGACTCAGTCCAAATTCAGAGAGCAGCTCAAAAACGCAGTGAGCTATCATATTACGATAATTAGGCCTTAAGACCATAAAACATAGGAGCAGCAATTAGGCCATTCAGTCCATCGAGTCTGCACCAGCATTAAACCATGGCTGATAAGTTTCTCAACTTGATTTATCCACTTTCTTGATCTCCTTGATACTCAATAACGTATCTATTTCAGTCTTAACTACACTTAACTTCTTTAAAGGCTGTGGAGGCCAGGTCATCGATATTCAATCCAACGATAATTTAAAAAAATTCTAAATTCGAGGTGTTTCCAATCCTAAGCCCCACAAGATCATCTAGTAAACTTTGAAAAGAGCTAGCAATCATCTGAAAGTAAAACTCGCAGATAGACAAATACATTGTTCTGAGCCATAATAAATGTACAAAGATATATCTGCTTCACCATCAATTTGACATAAGGATACTTGAGAGTAAAAGTGATAGATAGTTCAAAAGAAGCTTTCAAATCATTGGTAACAGCAGTGATAGTGCAAATTGTACAAATGCGTGCCAGTAATCATGCGTGCGCAGCAGACAGGCTGTTCAAAGAAGATATGGAAGCAATGACTTAGAAACAGCCAGAATGAATCAGTCTGGGGTACACGGTTTTACTATTTACACCTTAATTAGGAAACCAGCGTGCTCCAGAACATGTTTGACACAAAACCTGCAGAGGAAAAATGACGAGCAACAGAAAAGCAATGCCTGACATTCCAAAATGGAAAATAAGGAAAAGACTGTGACTTGACCCAATACTGCATCATAATAATTTGGTCTCTTCCTTGAAATGAACCTCTCCCTTGATTTAGCTGAAATTAAAACAGGCAGAAATCTATGATATTCCAAATGTTATCTCAAAAATGGGGGCGAGAAAATGTAGTTGACAATGAGTTTGAACTGATATCCAGTACATGGCAAGATTTGAGAGAATAAATGTCACTCCAAAACACTTTGGAAAAGGGTCACAAATCTGAACAAATTCCTGTTCGCCAGTGAATAAGTCCCCTGTGAAAAATAGGTTTTATTCACACAGTGACTGAACTAAGAGAAAAATGATTACATGTGTGCCACACAGTACTGAGACCAAGCAGGTAGCAGAAAGTTGAGAAACAACAAAGATCAAAAATTAATTAGATGGAAAGATTTCCAAAGTGAGTTTTGTTTTTATGAATAATATGAATCTGTGAATAAATTTGAATTTGCTAAGTGCTGTAAGAAAATCTTGTTGTGAAAGAGATGTCTGAAATGTTCCATGTTGAAAAAAAGTTAACAATTAAAATGTATCCAATTTGTACTATTTTCTGGGGCAAAAATAAAATTGTGATCACACTTTTAGAATGGACCTCTTCAATCTTAGCATTTAAATCTCTCTTTGCATCTTCTCATCAACATTATATTACGCAATCTGTTCTGCTACTCTAATGCACCTGCTTGTAAAGCACATAAGGCAACACTTTTCACTGTCCCTCGGTAACCTGACAGTAATAAATCAAATCAAATGAAAACAAAATTGTACACGGCATATATGAGGGAGATATACTTAAAATAACAGTATCTTTTGTCCCTACTCAAAACAAGACAAAGTTAAACGGTTCTGCTCACAGCTTTTGAAATAATTTCTCAGTGACGAGATGTGCGATTTTGGAATTCTGACTTCCCAGATTTGGTTGGCCATCAACCCAATGAGTTTCAACCAGTGTTGTGAAGGTTTTTTCTTTGCAGATATTGCCCTGGCCATTTTAAGAGTCATGGAGATGGACAGCACAGAAAGACACCCTTCGGTCCAAATGGTCCATGCCACCCGGATATCCTAAATTAGTCAATTCACATTTGCCAGCACTTTGTCCATATCCCTCTGAACACTTCCTGTTCATATACCGGTCCAGATACCTTTTAAATATTGTAATTGTACCAATCTCCACCATTTCCTCTGGCAGCTCATTCTATACACGGACCGTCCTCTGCGTGAAAATATTGCCCGTAAGGTCCTTTTCATATCTTTCACCTCTCACTCTAAACCTATGCCGTCTTGTTCTGGACTCTCCCACTACAGGGAAGACTTTGTCTATTTAACCTATCCATGCCCCTCACGAATTTATTAACCTCTATAAAGTCACCCTTCAGCCTCCAACCCTCCAGCCTATTCAGCCTCTCCGTGTAGCTCTGTCTTAGGGTACAGCACATACCTATACCGTCATAAAATATGATGTTATGAAATAGCCGCAGCCTATTCAGCATCTCCCTCTAGCTCAAATCCTCGAACCCTGGCAACATCTTTCTAAATGTTTTCTGAACTCTTTCAAGTTTCACAAATCATTCTGTATGAAGTAGTAGGTGTGTACTGTACCTTTAAGAGAGAGAGGAATCTGGCTAGGATTGACAGAAAGCACAGAGTGTGCTGAACAACTTGAAGATGTAACATTTGTTTGAAATAAGTAACTGGAATTGAGTCGAACTAAAACGATTTCAGATTTGTCGATTCATTTTAAATTATGAGCCAGATATCAAAATCCAGTCGAAATTGAGTTTTACCGTTTGGGATGACATCAAATCAATGAAATAGCCCTACGTTTTGGTGCATAAAACCGGACATTTTGAGTAGTTCGGGAGAGAACCGCAAAGAGCATCAGCAAGTCCAGACTGCAAGCCGAATGGCTCTCTGAAAGGTACCCATCCTAAGAAAAGTTGTGCAGCAGAAGACTGAAGAAAAGACAACCCAGGAAAATATAGAGGAAAATCTACAAAGTAGAAACCACAAAGATGGTTGGTTTCTGAAACGTGATTTTTTTATCGTAAATCTTATATTTTTTTTGAAATCGGATCAGTATTGTCGAGTGGGATGTAAAAAATAGCTTTAAGCCAAAGGAGTTGTATATAATTGTTTAATGTTCTCTTTTGGACTTAAAGAATAAAATTGTCAATGTTTTTCTTTACATAGTGAGATGTGTGATGATTCTTCGCCTCATGAAATCTAACAGATTATGGCACAAGGTGAGCTTCTCTGTGTGTCGAGTTTAAATTAACAGAGGGGTTTTACCCCGTGTCATAACAGTTTGGGGGCTTTCGTCCGTGATTTAAACAATTTTAGGCAGATCCAGTCTGAGATTTGGACAGATTTTGAAGGATTTGCCGCACTAAAAATGGAGAGAGAAAAAAAAATGAGAAAGAGAAAGAGAAGTAAGGTTCTTAGCTGAGCAAAGAGAATGAATTTGAACTTGAGAAGTTGTGAATTAGTCAGCAAAGTCAATTTTACAGGATGGAGATTAAAAAAGAAGGCAGTGATATATACCAATATGTCAAAACTCTGCCACGTTTTGATGACAAATATGTTGAAGCCTTCTTTATTTCATTTGAAAAATTAGCAAGGCAGAAGCTGTGGCCCAAGGATTTGTGGGTAATGGTAGTTCAGACTAAGCTGGTAGGCAGAGCTAGTGAGGTACTTTCTGCACTGTCAGATGATGTGTCGAGAGATAATGAAGAGGTCAAACAGGCCATTCTAAGTACCAGCAACATATAGACAGCCGTTCAGAAACATAAAGAAGGAACCAGGTCAGACTTCTGTTAAGTTTGAAAGCATTAAACATAGTCATTTTGATAGATGAGTGTGAGCCTTAAAGAGAGGTAAGATCTATGAGGCTATTGTTATGCACTATGCCGAACCACTCAAAACGTTCTTAAGCAGCAGCCCAGACCATAACTTTGCAATTTGCTTCGGTAAGTGTACAACGAAAAGTTAGTGAGGTTGACTACCAGGTTAAAAACAGACAAAATGTATTCACAAGTTTACACTATGAAACACAAAGAACAGAATATCGAACACCTACAGAACCCAAACCATCCAAACTAGATTTAATCATGCTGTTCCGAATATACACTACAGTCCCAATAAGCAAACTCCTTTTGAAAGCCAGTACAAATGGAGCACACGCTTATAGGTTGAAGTTAGGAAAGAGAGAGAGTTTCCACACATCTCACTGTTGAACTCCCAAAGAGTTCTACGCGGAATTGAACTGCTCAGCTCAGTGATAGAGCTTACCACTCCCCTTTCTTTACACAGGTCACTTCTAAAACATGATCACTTTGGCCTGAAGTCTCATCTGTTTATGTATAAACAAAAAGACCTCTCAATCCCCTTTAATCTCTGTACCAAACCAGACTAATCAGAGTCCGATCTGTTTTATTAACCCTCTGAAAATAAAAACGAGGACAGAATATCCTCGAGCTTTTGGGGATGGGAGGTGGGAAAGACCAGCTTTGTGACACTCTAAGAGAGGTTATTCTGCTGTAGAAGTTTAAAAACCCATTTCCAGAGATGATAAGAATTCACTTGGCGGAACAACAAGTTGATGAAGTAAGAAGGGTAGCAGCGTTAGCAGATGAATTCATGTTGGTGAATAAGATAAGCTTCCGGCTGCAATTTCATCCTGTTAGGGATGCAAGTTGGGAGAACTGGAGATTCTAGGCTATGTAACAAAGTGTAGAACACACTGGTAAGAGTTTACCAGAGGTTAAAACAAAAACAAGCCCAAGAGGGTGGAAAGGAGGTGAAAGGCCTCAGGTGTTTCCACTGTGGTAAAGTGGGACATGTAAAACCACAGTGCCGGTTGTTAAAGGAAGGCAATGTGGGAAATGAAGCTAAGCCAGTGGCATTAGTGAAAGAAGTAAAGGAAACCTCAAGAAGAGCCGAGGAGCTGCCGGAGAGTGCACAACTTCGGCAGGGGCTATGTATGAAGTTTGTACTTGATCTCCGTAAAGAATACGCCTCTATGGGTAAAGTTTACTCAGAAAGAGCAGGGCAGAAAGGAAAGTAGTTATAATTTTGAGAGATACGGGATCTAACTAGTGCCTAACACAGAGAGGAGCGAATTTGCACTTTTTCTGATCTGTTATCCTAGATGGTGATAATTTCTGAGATAGGGGGACAGAAATTTAGTGTTCCCCTATGTAAAATTAAAATGGAGTGTCAACTCAAAAGTGTGGGAGTAACAGTGGGAGTGCTTAACAGAGTGTCAGTTCCAGGAATCCAGTTTGTTCTTGTGAATGAATTTGTAGTGTGCAAGATGGGAGAGACACCCTATGTTGTGGAGAAGCACAAGGAAGACCAAGAAACTGAGGAGTTAAAAAAAAAAATCCTGGTATTTTCCCAGACTGTGTACTAACAAGATCCCACTATCATAAGCCACAGCATTAAGCAAAAACTAAAGAGAAAGACGAAGAAGTTGAGGTTCAGTTAGTGGTCACCCTGCTTGATGCAATTGTGCAGGAAAACCCTGAATAGGCAGAGAGTCAGAGAGAAGTGCTCAGTCCTGAAAGGCTGGTGGACTTACAACAGAAAGACGAGACAATAAAAAATATATATGTGGATGTGTACTCCGAAAAGGAGGCAAATAATATTCCTGAGGGTTATTATCTGAAAGATAGAATCCTAAGACAGAAATGGTAAGTGCACAGGTGAAATGGCCGAAGTGCACCAGATGTGCTGTCAGTAGTACACAGACAGAGAGTATTATGGGTACCACATGAACTACCTGCAGGAGGTCACCTAGGTGTTCGAAACACTCAGGTTAAGGTACAAAAACCTAGAATGCATAAGGATGTGGCTAACTTTTGCCTTAAATGTCATATGTGCCAATTGGTCGGTAAGCTGCAGGTTGTAATAAAACTAGCACCTTTGTTGTGAATTCATGCAAAGACCCATTCACGCGGGTTGTAATTGATTGTGTCGGTCACCTCCCAAGATCTAAAAGTGGAAACCACAACTTGTTAACCATAATGGATGTGTCTACCAGATTTCTGAAGCCCAATCCATTATGGGGTATTAAGCAAAAAGGTTTGGTAGAGGAGTCAGCACCTTTGTGCATGCAGTATGGGCTATCCAGGGAGTTTCAATCGGAACAAGGGTCTGATTTTACTTCTAGGCTGTTGATGTAAGTCGTGGATAACCTAAGTATGCAAATCAAGTACATATCGTCCTGAATCCCAGCGAGCTTTAGAAAGGTTGAAGACAATGTTGAGAGCATACTGGCAGGATGACCCGAATGATTGGGATAAAGGTATCATATTATTTGCCATTAGAGATACCTCAAATGAATCTATTCAGTGTCTCCCTTCGAGTTAATATCCGGGCATGAAGTCACAGGCCCTTTGAAATTAACTAAAGAGAAATTGCCAGGACCAAAGTGGAAGATTCCATACTTAGATTAAGTATTGGTGGTGAGGGAGAGATTAAGTCGAGTAGGTGAGTTAGCTGAACAGCACCGAAAAAGGGCACAGCATTAATTGAAGCAGGTGGAAATGAAACCACTGAGACTCAGGTTTTCCAGAAGGGATGATGTGTTAGTACTGTTACCGGTGATAGGAGATACATTGAAAGCCAGGTTTAATGGTCCGTATGAAATTGGGAAGAAGTTGAGTCAGGTGAGCTATCTCCGAAAGATGCCAGATAGAAAGAAAAAACCTGTATCTGGTATGTCATGCGAACACGCTGAAGCCATATTATACTAGAGGAAGAACTGCAGAAATGGGTGTTAGTTGTGACCCAGCAAAGTGAGGAACAAATCCAGATGTTGTAGGTTTTGATGTGCCTCAAAATATGTTTAACAATGAAGAAGTTCTTGAGGAGTGGGATAGGTTACTAAACTATCTGTCTCAGGAGCATAGAATGCAGTTGAAAGGTTTGTTGCTGCAGTTTGAGGACATATGTAGGAATCAGATGTGGAGGCCTAATGCCATTGTACATGAAATAGATGTAGGGAATACCGTTCTGATAAAACAACACCTCTATCAGCTTAATCCTTTCAAAGCCAGAGAAGTCCAAAGGTGATAGAGGCCATGCTCAATGATTAGATTAGATTAGATTACTTACAGTGTGGAAACAGGCCCTTTGGCCCAACAAGTCCACACCGACCCGCCGAAGCGTAACCCACCCATACCCCTACATTTACCCCTTACCTAACACTACGGGCAATTTAGCACGGCCAATTCACCTGACCTGCACATCTTTTGGACTGTGGGAGGAAACCGGAGCACCCGGAGGAAACCCACGCAGACACGGGGAGAATGTGCAAACTCCACACAGTCAGTCGCCTGAGGCAGGAATTGAACCCGGGTCTCTGGTGCTGTGAGGCAGCAGTGCTAACCACTGTGCCACCGTGCCGCCCAGTGGGTGCTCCGGTTTCCTCCCACGGTCCAAAGATGTGCAGGTCAGGTGAATTGGCCGTGCTAAATTGCCCGTAGTGTTAGGTACGAGGTAAATGTAGGGACATGGGTGGGTTGCGCTTCGGCGGGTCGGTGTGGACTTGTTGGGCCGAAGGGCCTGTTTCCACGCTGTAATCTAATCTAATCTAATCATTCGGGTAATCCTGACAGTATGCTCTCAATGAGGGTACCAAAGTACTGAGTTGGAGCAAGTGGAGTTCGCTGATTGCCTTAGTTCCCAAACCTGATAGGATTCAACAATTTTGCATGGATTATCAGAAGGTCAACACTGTTAAAAATGGGGCTCATATCCAAGACTGGAGGACTGTATCGAGAAAGCTGAACAAGTCAGTTACATCACCAAGTTGGACTAACTGCGGGGTTATTAGCAGGTGCTTTAATCAGAGTCAGTGAAAGAGGTTTCTGCGTCTGTACCCCCAATTCAATATATCAATTCAAAGTGATGCGGCCTTTGGAATGAAGAATGCACCCGGCACATTCAAAGACTTCTGAGCAGAGTTCTGGCTGGGTAAACAAACTGTACAATATATTTGAATGATACAGTGATCTTTAGTCATTCCTGAAAAGATCACATGGTACAGTTGGAGAGCTCTTTGAATGACTACAAGAAGCAAAACTGTTAATGAACTCAAACAAATTTGCATTTTCAAAAGCAGAGGTGACATTCTTGGGACATAATATCGGTAATGGAAGGTTGACCCCATGGAATGCAAAGGCGAAGACCGTCAAGCAATTTCCATGACCAACCTCAAAGAAGGAAGTGCTTCGACTTTTTGGTCGAAGCAGAATCTATCAGAAGTTTGCCCCAAACTTCAGCAGTGTAGTGGCACCGTTAACTGACTTGATGAATAACACTACAAAGTTTTGGTTGGACAGAACAATGCCAGGAGGCATTCGACCATTTAAGAGCAATATTAACCACCGTACCAGTTTTACCTGCACCAAACCTTTTGAAACTCCTTAAAGTTGCCATTGATGCTAGTGACATGGGAATTGGAACTATACAATGGGATTGAACTGCCAGTTGGTTACTTTTCAAAGAAACTCAACATCCACCACAGGAAATACTCCATGAACGAAAAAGAACTGTTGACGTTGGTACTGGCCTTACAACAATTTAATGTGTGCGTCATGAACAATGCACGGGAGACGGTTGTGTACACAGATCACAATCCTCTGTCATTCCTACACGCTTCGAAGACAAGACTATGAGATTATTTCATTGGAGTCTAGTGTTGCAGACTTTTAAATTACAAATCATACATGTTGTGTTTCTTAAGAATATAATTGCAGAGGTGTTATTGCGGATTTAACTGAAAAAACAGTCACTGCATCCAAAGTCTGATCAGTATTCCTTCGTGTGAAAGCGATGGGACCAGGTGGAATAGCAGGCCGTACACTCAGGGCATGTGCAGATCAACTGGCAGAGGTCTTCTCAACATCTTCAGCCTCTGCCTGCAACAGGCCTTGTCCCAACCTGTTTCAAGAGGGCCAACATCATCCCTGTGCCTAAGAAGGTTCATGCAGCATGACTCAATAACTACCGCCCAGTGGCCCTAACTTTGATGGTCATGAAGTGCTTTGAAAGGCTGGTCATGCCATTAATGCCTTCTCATTACTCTTGACCCACGCCAATTTGCCCATCTGACCAACCGATCCATGCCAGATACCATATCACTTGCCCTTCACTTCTCCCTAGAACATCTTGACACTAAGAACAGCTATGTAAGAATCCTACTCATTGACTACATTTCAGCCTTCAACAGCATTAGCCCCTCGAGACTGATTACTAAACTTTGCAATCTCAGACTAAGCCCTGCTGTCAGCAACTGGATCCTCTGTGGCCTGTGGGTCAGGAAACTATCAGTGAGGATTGGGGACAATATTTCATCGTCACTAACACGCAACAATGGAGCCCTCTAGGGATGCGTACTCAGCCCCCTACTGTACTCATTTTTATACCCATGACTGCGTCACCAAATACCAGACTAATGCCATTTACAAGTTTATTAATGACACCACCATAGTCGGTCGAACCTCAGATGGCTATGAAACACACGACAGATGGGAGGTGGAAGACCTGGGAAAATGGTGCACTGCGAAAAACCTAGTTCTCAATGCCAGCAAAACCAAAGAACTCCTTATTGACTTTCGGTGGAATGTTACACATGCCCCTGTACACATGAACAACATAGATGTGGAACCAGTGGAGAGTGTCAAATGCCTGGGTTTGGTTAAAGCTTTCTTGGACTCTTTATGTGGATGCATTGGTTACAAAGGCCCAAAAACATCTCTTCTTCCTCACGCAGCTGAGAAAATTTGGCATGATGGCGAATTACCTTGCCACCTTTTATTGGCACACAATCGAGAGCATTCTGTCTGGATGTATCACTACCTGGTATAACAACTGTACCATTCAAGATCTGAGACGGTTAGAGAGAGTGGTAAATTCGGCCTGGACAATCACAAAGGCCAAACTCCAATCTGTAGATTCCAACTACCAGGTTCGCTGTCAGAAAAAGGCAACCAGTATTCTCAAAGATCCATCTCACCCTGGCAATGCTTTCTAACAACATCTAGCATTGGGGAGAAGGTACAGAAGCCTGAACACAGTTTCAAAACAGTTTCTCCCCTACTGTTGTTAGAATACTGAATGGACATACAGGCTCTTAGCATTGACCTGTACCTATGTTTTGGTTTTTGCTGCTGTTTACCTATTAGTTACTTATCTATGCTATTTAACTGTGTGATCTGCTTGTATTGCTCACAAGGCAAAGCGTTTCACTGTGCCTCAGTACATGTGACAAAAAAATTCAGTTCAATTCAATACAATTCACTTAAATAAAATATAGATAATATTTCTACATATTCTATATATACATATATATATATATATATATATATGAAGAAGTTAAGGAGTAGTGGAAAAAAAGAGTCCATCTTTTCATTATGATGGTTCATTTTTTTTTCTTAAGGGTGTTAAGAACTTGTAAGTATGCACTGTATGTTTAGGATAGAGAGGAAGCTGGCTAGGACTGACGGAAAGAACAGAGTATGCTCAACAGTTTAAAAATGTAATTGCTGGAGTTGTGTTGCAATGGAACTAAAACAAATTAAAATTCGGCCAATTCAATTTAAATTGTCCCCCAGATACTAAAATTGAATCGAATTTGAATTTTACTGTTGGGATGACATCAAACCAATGAAATGGGACGTTTTGGACGATTATGGGGAGAACTGCAAAGGGCGCCAGCAATTATAGGCTGGTACCTAAAACAAACAGATCTCTGAAATGTACCTACCCATAAGGAAGTGTGCACAGCGGAAGACAGGAGAAAATACAATGCGAAATTACAGCAGAAAATCTACAGTTGGAAATCTACAAAGAATCAACAAAGTTGGCTGATGTTGAAACGTGATTTAGTATAAATGTTAACTGCTTATTTTGTTTATTCAGACCAGTATTGTAGAGTGGGAGGTAAAAGATAGGTTTAAGGGAAATGAGTTGTAAATAGTTGTTTAATGTTCGATTTTGGGCTTAAAGAATAAAATTGTCATTTTTTTAAATTTTAATTAGGGAGCTCTTGGATGGTTCTTTACCTCTCGAAATTTAACACATTACAACATGAAGTGAGGTTCTCTATGTGTCGGGTTTATCCCTGAAACAGAACTTTTGAGAACGAACGAAAGTTGAACTGACTCTCTCTACTTGCCTCGCTTATGTTCTGACATACCTTTCATTAAGCCTGACCAAACTGCTCAGGAATGTACCACACACTGCTGGAGGAGCTGGGAATTGAACTTAGATCTCCCAGCACAGAGAGAGTGGCTTTACCTCTTTGCTACCAGAGAATCTAGTGGTGTTTGAGTAAAATCTTGGTTTAAATTTATTGAATGCGGTAAAAATTGTTCCTGAAATTTGAATCAATATAACAATTTTGTCTAATGTCTATAAAACGTGGGGAAGTCTGTGAACAAAGCAACCAACCATTCAAAAATGTTATTGACTGATTTGAATTTAGTATAATTTTAAAAGAAAATAAATTCAAACATGATATATCGAGTTACTTTTTTGAAAAGCCTTATGTACATTTTGTGTAAAAACGAACAGACAAGCAGAACATAGTAATGATTAGCACTGCATTGTAATGTTTCATTTTGCTATTATAAATATTATGAAAACATTTTGATTTTAAATTGGACATTGAGGTTTCTCTAGAGCTCCTTAGTAAGAATGATAACAAAAGGATAGCCCACTTTTTTTTTTAAAAAAAAGGTTTTACAGGACATTGGTGAGGCCTTTTCTGGAGTACAGTGTGCTGTTCACTTTTCCCTGCTCTAGGAAGGATACTATTAAGATGGAGAGTGTTCAGAAAAAAAATTACTAGCATGTTGCTGGCAATCAATGATTTGAGTAATAAACATGGATTGGAAGGACGGAACTTTTCTTCACTGGAGATTTGGGTGTTGAGGAGTGACTGCGTTGACATTTATCAAATATTGAGGGGTACAGATAAGGTGAATAACAAGCGAATTTACTTCAGGGAGGGGAGCTCAAAGCTCGGTGGCATATTTTGTCAGGTGAGAGGAAGACGATTTGAAAGCATTAGCTTTCAGAGCACTTTGGAGGCTGTTGGAGTATAACCTGGTACGTGATTTTTAACTTTGTGCACTACAGCCCAACACCGGCACCTCGAAATCAAGATTTAAAAGGTCGTGTGGAGCAATATTTTTACACATTGGGCGATTCGTGTGTAAAATGGACTTCCAGAGCAAATGTGGATGCAGGTAAGGTTACAACATCTAAAAATCATTGGTATAAGTTCATTAATTGGAAAGAATTGGAGGTATATGGGTCAAGAGCAAGCAGGTGGGGCTAGTTTAGTTTGGCAACAGGGTTGGCAAGAATGGTTGGACTAAGCATCTATTTCCATTCTGTATGATTATAACATAATGAAAGGAAAATATTACAATACCGCATAAGAATAACTCAAGTTTATGTAAATGAAATTGCAAGTTAAGTGTGAATTAAATGAAATAAATATTAAGAGTAAAAGAATCAATTAAGTACAGCAACTTAAACAGTCGAAGTGCTTTCCAACATGTTTTCTGAATTGTCTGCCCCTCAA